>NC_064873.1:12156203-12231203 GCF_943734745.1 Anopheles darlingi | reverse complement strand
TCTAACCAGGTAGATGATCATCAATGCACAGGCCAGGATACGAAAACGGCGTTAGAAAAGATCCACCCTAGAAGAGCTAGGCAGTGATGAAAACGCAGCGCGATTTCCGCCCACGACAACAAGAAAAGACGCGCGCGTTTCTTGCGTGGACGAGAGTTAGGAAAGGGGCAAAGATGTCTATCTTCACAACATTTGAAAGGGTTAAGAGTGGAGCGGGAAAATGGCTAAAACCAATGGATGTTTTTGCTTGCTTGTGCAGTTGCCCAATCAGAAAAGAACAACAAAACAGCAGCAGAACAATCGGCAACAGCATCCGGTGCCAAGCACGAAACGCAGAATGCAGAACAAAGGACAACAATCAGCGCAGGATGTAGGAACAATGGAGGGAAGAGGGGTTTGTAGCGAGGAGAGCGTGTGCACCAAGGTGTTTACTACGCGTTGGTGATAGCCACCGAAAAGGGCGTTGTCGATGCAGCTAACAGCAGAAGAAAACGATCGCGAATTGGTCGTGTGTTGCCGCATTTTGATAGGCGGAAAACATGCTCAAGAATGGCTGAGTTTTGTGCTCAAAACGGCATCTTTTAATGTTGCATATTCCTGGGAAAACCAACTATAAGTTGTTGCTATATCTTAAGTTAGCTCGTCTATCTTTGCTGCGCAAGAAAGATGCATACGAAGTGCATCAATCCAGACGCACATTGCGCATAGCGATTGGCCAAAAGTTGCGTTGATTTGTCACCACCGTTTTATGGTGTAATTGATCTGCACAATGTTCCTGTTGTGCGTGATGATCGTGTGCGCGGTTTCCAATACGCACATGATGCGTGACACCATTTTTTTGTTGAACATAATGTTTGTTTTTCAGTAAAATCAATGTGAATCATGATGATCATTCGAAGGCATGTTTGTGACATTGTGAACAATTCAAAATGTATGAACTTTTTGTCACAACGCACGGTCTCGATTTCACGTATTGATGTAGCGTTTATGAATAGATGATCATCAGCACAGTAGTTAGTTCAGTGTGTTGCGTGTTAGAAATTTCCATCCCCAATCCTATCATCGCCTTAACATCATTCCACTTCATAGACATTCATTCATCAACATTCATACACAACGCAGACAAACATACCGACAAATCTCGACCACGACCTACGACGATGACGACAGAGCGAGCTAGAACGGGGAGGGAATGAGACAGACAGAAGATCGTCGATCCGAAATGGTGGCGATCGCCATTTCTTTTTCGTTTTTGAAGAAAACTTTTGGCCACGCCTTTAAAAACTCTCCAGAAGTTCATCCGTTTACGTTTATATTCATGGGTTAATTTGTACAAAGCCGTACTCTCACTACTCCGAAGCCACATGTCAAACTAGTACACAGTCGAACATCAGAGCTTTTTCGTGATGTTCGGCTTTGTACAAGATTTTTTTTTTTCAAAAGCACTCATTTGGTTTCTCGGGCAGCTTTTTCTCCTGATCAAAATTGCTTCGAGAACCTTTTGCCCCGCAAACCATGAAATTCGCGATTTCGTATGCTCGCTGTAGGAGTGAGCGCGATGTCCGATGAAACAGCGCTATACAAAAGCGCCATTTGCAGATTTGTGTGTGAGCGCGAAAGAGATGGCTGATGAGACGGCAATACTTTCGGCCGCGTTCATCGGCGCCATCATGATTCCGCTTGAAACGCGCCGAACTTTGTTCGAATCTGGATGCGACACCGTGATTTGACTTACCTTTTTTGGCACAATTACCGCGTTTTCCGACAATAAAAGCGCATCAAATGGTCGTACGATAATGGTAGACCTTGTCGCGAATTAATTTGATCTGCTTTTCAGTCAACTTTAGCCGTTTTATCTATTGCACCGCAGCTGTTCGCATTCAATGAAACAGCCGCAAGAACATGCATTTTTCCATGTTTCTAACCTCATTCCTTCGTCAAAAAGGATTGCATGATGTACATTTACAAATCAACAACATTTTTCCTGATTATCCGAGTCGTTTACCTGCCACAATTTGACACAAAACGGCGAGGAACAGAGCTGTTTTTCTTAACATAAAAGAGGCGGGAATGATGATCCGTTTCTTCGCACTGTTTTCCACGGCTGTAACGAAGCAGATCATCATCGATGCACCGGCCAGGATACGAAAACGGCGTTAGAAAAGATCTGCCCTGGAAGAGCTAGGCAGCGATGAAAACGCAGCGCGATCTCCGTCCACGACAGCAAGAAAAGACGCGCGCGTTTCTTGCGTGGACGAGAGTTGGGAAAGAGGCGAAGATGTCCATCTTCACAACATTTGAAAGGGTTAAGAGTGGCTAAAACAAATGGATGTTTTTCTTGCTTGTACAGTTGCTCAATCAGAAAAGAACAACAAAACAGCAGCAGAACAATCGGCAACAGCATCCGGTGCCAAGCACGAAACGCAGAATGCAGAACAAAGGACAACAATCAGCGCAGGATGTAGGAACAATGGAGGGAGGAGGAGTTTGTAGCGAGGAGAGCGCGTGCACCAAGGTGTTTACTACGCGTTGGTGATAGCCACCGAAAAGGGCGTTGTCGATGCAGCTAACAGCAGAAGAAAACGATCGCGAATTGGTCGTGTGTTGCCGCATTTTGATAGGCGGAAAACATGCTCAAGAATGGCTGAGTTTTGTGCTCAAAACGGCATCTTTTAATGTTGCATATTCCTGGGAAAACCAACTATAAGTTGTTGCTATATCTTAAGTTAGCTCGTCTATCTTTGCTGCGCAAGAAAGATGCATACGAAGTGCATCAATCCAGACGCACATTGCGTATAGCGATTGGCCAAAAGTTGCGTTGATTTGTCACCACCGTTTTATGGTGTAATTGATCTGCACAATGTTCCTGTTGTGCGTGATGATCGTGTGCGCGGTTTCCAATACGCACATGATGCGTGACACCATTTTTTTGTTGAACATAATGTTTGTTTTTCAGTAAAATCAATGTGAATCATGATGATCATTCGAAGGCATGTTTGTGACACTGTGAACAATTCAAAATGTATGAACTTTTTGTCAAAACGCACGGTCTCGATTTCTCGTATTGATGTAGCTTTTATGAACAGATGATCATCAGCACAGTAGTTAGTTCAGTGTGTTGCGTGTTAGAAATTTCCATCCCCGATACCTTAACATCATTCCACTTCATAGACATTCATTCATCAACATTCATACACAACGCAGACAAACATACCGACAAATCTCGACCACGACCTGCGACGATGACGACAGAGCGAGCTAGCTAGCTAGAACGGGGAGGGAATGAGACAGACAGAAGATCGTCGATCCGAAATGGTGGCGATCGCCATTTCTTTTTCGTTTTTTGAAGAAAATTTTTGGCCACGCCTTTTAAAAGCTTTCCAAAAGTTCATCCGTTTCCGTTTATATTCATGGGTCAACTTGTACAAAGCCGAACTCTCACTACTACGAAGCCACATGTCAAACTAGTACACAGTCGAACATCAGAGCTTTTTTGTGATAATCGGCTTTGTACAAGATTTTTTTTTTCAAAAGCTCTCAATTTGGTTTCTCGGGTAGTGGTTTAGTGGGTGAGAGTCCCACACTGTTCCTGAGGACTTTCCCCAGGTTCGTACATTAGTATTCCATCTAGTTTGCTAAACGAAGGGGTAAAAGACTAAAATAGGCCCCCCCACTCACGGTGAGTTACTGAGTGACCGAAAAAATCGTTAAATACCACTTTTTAGATAAGCAAACCTTCATAAAAATATGCGGAAACGTAAATAAATGTATTAGGGGAGGGGGGAGGGGTGGAAAAGTTACATTTTACCATTAAAACAACGATTTTTTCGGTCTCTCAGTAACTCACCGTGAGTGGGGGGGCCTATTTCAGTCTTTTACCAACGAAGGAAAAAAAATAATATTTAAGAAATGATGAATTTTCTGAAATATGGATGAATTGTGTTGAAAATCATTGGTGGTACTATTTTTGGTAAAAGACTGAAATAGGCCCCCCACTCACGGTGAGTTACTGAGTGACCGAAAAAATCACTGTTTTAATGGTAAAATGTAACCTTTTCATCCCTCCCCCCTCCCCTAATACATTTATTTACGTTTCCGCATATTTTTATGAAGGTTTGCTTATCTAAAAAGTGGTAATTAACGATTTTTCCGGTCACTCAGTAACTCACCGTGAGTGGGGGGGCCTATTTCACTCTTTTACCCTTATTTTTGATGATTTTTAGTGAAGAAACCATCCAACTTTATGTTTTCAAAATAATGTCATATTCAACTACCACTTTTCAAGAATATTTGGTTCTATTTTGGGGAAAATTTGATCAAAACTACGTCCATGGCATCCAATCTAGAAAGGCAAGTTTGCCAAAATGTACTTTTTGCGGTGCCCATCGTAGCCACGTGCCGGGTCATCAGAAATTCACAAATCAATATTTTTTTGTTAGAATATAAGTTTATCCAGGTAGCCCCGTCGAGTTTTTGTTAAATTTCCTATTTTTCGATTTTTGGCAGATTTTGCGGTAAAAACCCACTATTAGCACCCCCTCTCACGAGTGAGCACTCGGGTAACTCAATGACACTCATGTACACAGTTGTAGCAGATCGATTCATACAGGTCAAACGGACCGTGGTGAATCATTTATGAAGATGTATTTTGCAATCCAGATCATTGTTTATTGCGTTTAAAGTGCGTTTGCGACAAATGTTTCATTACATGATACGTTTGTCGAACATGTTTAGAACATTGCAAATGCAAATGAAACAGAAGCGAAGCCATTTACGGTTAATAATATGCCAATTAAAAGAGATGTTTACGACAATTACCGCATTTCATTTTCACATTCTCTTATTCGAGTGTGATGGAATGCTAAGAATAATTTTCGGAGGGAGAGAATTAATATCATCACGGATCAAGATGAAATTTAACCGAAAAATGGAATTGTCCAACAGGATTATGTATATCCATGTATCTTATGCAGTCTTCAACGCGATAATGTCTCATTAAGGAGACGATAGCGAGGGATGTTAACTAAAGTGACAGTGTGATACTCTCTACAGAAGAGGAAAGAGGCTGCAGTTATCGAAGGTACTTTCGAAAAGCAGTAAGGATCGCCACGAGACCGATGTAAGTGATCAACCGCAGAACCAGCGGCAACGATTCAATACGTTGCACCTTTCCTCACAAGTGCATCGTCCCTAGGGATGCTTGTACGAGGATCTGTAGGTGCGTAGTGAGCCGAAAACGAAGCTGACTAGGCTAGCCACGCTGCCCGATCCGATCAATAACGGGAAGTGCGACATGTGCGTTCGCTAAACACCAAGGGGACTGCACCGAGTAGAGGAAAACATCCGCATCGTCACCAGCAATGTTCTAAGCGAATGAAAGGAGGAACCACCACCGGTAGTAATGTATGGTAGCGAGCGTAACGCATAAGAAATACGCTGCACCAGCGAAGGAAGAAGGACGCGTGGCGACATTTGAAGAGTCTTTCGGTCAGAGACAGTCTATTTTGAAGAACGACCAGAAAGATCCCGCCGAAATGTTACTGAAGGATCGTAAGGGCATCTTCGAGGGGAAGAAGGGTACCGTGCTGGCGCCGGAAGTAGCGTTTTTGATCTCGAGTGTGCAGATCACCGACAGAGGAGACGCATGTAGTCAATTGGAGCCCTTTTGAGCGGTTATCGTACTCGTACAGAAGCATGGTGCTCCAGCGCAAGCTAAGGCTGAAAGTATAGTCAATGGATCAGCCAACCGTGCTACGGTAGCGGCAGGGTGCCAAATGACAATCGACAGCAGCAGCAGGAGTCGGACTTGCTGTTGAATCGATTCACCAAACACTTCAACACATCGCCAGGCGCAGCATTCCGCTCTAATCTTAGCTGCATCCGGCACCACCTACAATGCCACCGGAGGCAAATTCAGGGTCAGTGCAGGGAGGCACAAGAAGACAACGCACGACGGAAAAACGATGCTACCAGGTGCCGAACGAACGAACAAAAGTCTGGGGCAATAACTGCACTGCATGATGTAAAGCGCAGTCGAATAACGGGTACCGTGAAGGATGGTCGTACGTATCGCACACTGAGCGATGCGTAGAAAAGGGCCACACGGCTTCGTGTGATAGAGGGCAGGAAGAGGAAGAGGTGCACCAGTTGAGGTACCTCGGCTAGCGCATGCACCTCTGCCAGCCAATGTCAACGAAGACAATCAAGCTAATCGGTGATAGCAGTCAGCGATCTCGCTGATCGAGCTATTGCCACGCCGAGTATGGTCCATTGTATGGTCGAGGTGCAGTGGGAAGCTGCGCGCATAAATACCGTGGCTGGACCAGAAGACAGATAGGAAGCAGGCGGCGCGTCTGCAGACCCCCCCCCCCCCCCCACGGAGTGCAAATCAGTGCGTTTCTAATCAGACCAGCGAAAATACTAAAGTTTTAGATTGCACAATTCGCTGCACAGTAAAATGTTGAAAGTAAAAAGCGTGCTTGACGCGGGCTTGGTATTTAATTTATTTTAATTTAATGATTTAATTTAATTTTTTACATTTTTTCGTGAATGCTGATCCTTTCAAGGGATCTGTAAAATTTTTAGATCAATCGAAGAAATTCTGACAAAGCTATAGATTTTTGTGAACCGCATTTTATACAAGGCTCAATGCAGCTCGTTACTTTGAAACGCGTTTTCCAACACCAACGTTTGCAAAGTCAGTGCCCATCGTTGGAAAAAAAAAATGATTTTTTTTACACTTTATCAGAACCCTATTGTCCAGGTAGCCCGGTCGAGTTTTTTGATACTTTTTTTAAATTATGTAAAATTTGTTTTTTTTAGGTAGAATCATGAGTGAAGAGAAAGCGATCTCTTTCTTAACTTCTAAAATCTGCCAAAAATCGAAAAATTGGAAATTCTAAACAAAACTCGACGGGGCTACCTGAATAAACTTATAATCTAACAAAAACATACTGGTTTGTATATTTCTGATCATCCACTACGCAGCTATGACGGGCACCGGAAGAAGTACCTGTTCGAAGACATGTTTTTCTAAATTTGATACCATAGATGAAGTTTTCAATAAATCTTCTCCAAAGTACAACCAACTATTCTTGAATAGTTTTAGTGTAATACGACACTCTTTTGGAAATAAGTTGAATAGTTTTTTTTCACAAAAAATCTTCAATCTTGGCCCCTCCTTAAGGGGGGGCTTTGGTTATTTCGAGTCAAAAACAGGGTTATTTTTGACGATTTTTATTGAAGAAACCATTCAACTTTAATTTTTCAAAATAATCTCATATTAAACTACAACTTTTCAAGAATATTTGATTCTATTTTGGGGGAGATTTGTTCAAAACTACGGTTATGGCATCCAATCTAGAAAGGCTAGTTTGCAAAAATGTACTTTTTGCGGTGCCCATCGTAGCTACGTGCTGGGACATCAGAAATATACAAATATATATTCCTTTGTTAGGTTATAAGTTTATCCAGGTAGCCCCGTCGAGTTTTTGTTAATTTTCCCATTTTTAGATTTTTGGCAGATTTTTGAAGTTGAAAAAGTGATGCTTTTTTCAATGTTGCCTCAAAAAATGAGCTTTACATAATTAAAAAAATTGTCTAAAAAAAAGTATCAACAATTTTAACAAAAACTCGACGGGGCTACCTGGTAAATAATGTACAGATTATGTGTTCAAAATTTCAAATCGATCGGTCCAGTAGTTTTCATGCTACGATGGGCACCGACTTTGAAAACGCAGGTTTTGGGAATCGCGATTCAAAGTTGCGAGATGCTTTGAGCCTTGTATGAAGCTCTGTTTTTCAAAAATCCATATCTTTGTCAGTTTTGCTTCGATTGATCCCAAAGTTTTACACAATACTCTTGAAAGGATAAGCAATCATAAAAAATTGTAAAATGTAAATGCGAAGAATTAAAATAAAATACCGAAGCCCCCCCTTAAGGCATTCTTTCAGCCTTAGGAGCACGGCATTTAGTGGTTTATGGGGATATTTATGTATTTATATATTTATATTATGTAATATATATATTTATATTATTTATACATTTTTTAATGAGTACTGATTTCTTTAAGGATATAGGATTAATCGGTGCAAAACTAACAAAGTTCCGCGTTTCTTACATGGCTCAATGTATCTCGTAGTTGCAGAGCAGTAAGAGTAACATCTTAAACCAGTTGAATGATGCTCGGTGAAAGACGGAAAGAGCATAACAACCAGAGCCATGATCAAATGGCTCGATCGGTGTCTATACCTTGTTCTAATTTTTTCTTCTGTTAATCTACACAAGTGAGCACTGTTTGATCCGAATTAACAATACCCCACCCCCCTAAGTTGTCGCGGTCACAATAATAGATACGCATTGGAACAGTTAGCATTGTCGCTTATGCGATCGGGCGTGGGAACCGCTCGCCCACGAAACGGCCCGCAGTCGTTACAGGACTCCAGATGCGGCGAGCGCGAGGACTTTATCTTTCTTTTCGTTTCTAATCTCGGGAAATCCTCTCGGTATGGCTCATCGAGCCGAACGAGGACAGATCGGGACGAGGGGGAGCGTAGGAAGGAAAACGATGAAAAGCGCATTCCTGATTCTCATAGGACGAAAACGGGACTCGTTCTGAAGAGAGCTGAATACTACCTGCGATAGGATTTTCCGCGGCCCCTTTATGGCGAAACTAAGAAGCGAAGAAGCAAAGTAAAAACGAAGAAAACGTAAGAAACGACGGATTGTGGATAGCAGTAATGAAAGAAAAGAAAATGCGGTGGTGATGCTTAACAGTATTTTTTATTCGAACGCTTGTATGCTTTAGAGCAAGCTTTAGAGCAGACCTGCAACGGAAAGAAAAAAAAGCCAGAATTTATTTGCAAAGTGCTGAGTGTAGCTGAGACTACCGGTGATGATTAAAATGTATGCTGTTAGTTAATAATTGTACTCTACAATTGTACATATACACTCCGTTTCATAATGATAGCTTCACCCTATTTTATCGATTTCGCGCTCAAATAAAGCGTCCCAAAAATAATTTAAATGACTGTATATTCTCCTTTTATCTCTAGAAAACGTATGCAATCTGAATTTTAAAAATATCTCAAAAATTGTGGATGAGAGAGCCAAAACACCAAAAATGAGGTGTTTCATAATGATAGCCTCACTAGGACATATTTAATTTTTACTAACGGAAAACCAAATGATAAATTGCTCTACTAAAAGGATACATCAACTAACCAATAAACCAAAGTTTATTATTGATATTTTGTGATTATTGGACGTGCAGTACTGTTACATGAGTGCAGAATTGTGCAAAATGGTGCATGGTATGGTACAGAGAAGTTTAACCGTATGATAGCAGGCCTGCAACTTATATTAACGATGGATGTCAATAACTACTTGATAGAACCTGAAGAAAACAGGATTTTGAAGCCTTGTGGAAGCCTACAAGCATAGTTCTCAAGGAATAATAGGTTAAAATTGCGGACTGTTTCAAGCTAAACATACGATTACTCGCACTTTTAGAACGATTTGTGCCTGATTTTTATCAAAAAAAAAAAATTTCATCACACTTCTAACATTATGGAAAGACTATTGGAAACAAAACTGTTTGATCAAAATTGTAACTAAAATTGTCGGACCTGCTTTACCACCACAACTGATAACGCGAAGGAACGAAACAAAGTTATGATGTTCAATTTTTTCGTATGTTTTTCGTTCCGTATCAATTTAGAAAGTCTCAAGAGTGATGAAACATCATTATCCTTGATGTTTCAAATGTTTTATTTCATTTCCGGTAAAATTTCAAGCGGATTACATGATTTACCTTCAGTTGAAATTTTAACGGTTTTCTGCATGTAATATCGCAAGTATTCTGTAGCGATCCTACGATGGATTGGGTGATTCCTTCAAAACTGAATAGAATACTGTAAGATATCATCCTTGATCAACAATTTGAACTGTTAATTGGAGAATTGCAACGTTTTTTCGGCGATTTCTAATTAAAAAACCGCGATGGCCTACGAAAGGAATCCAAACAAGGCGTGGTTTGACCGATTGTAGATCAACCTAATAACCTTCTAGCACTCTATTTGAGCCTTATATCATATAATAAAGGTCTAAACTTGTTAATATCACTACGATTCACCAGATTGAACCATCTTGGGATCATACAGACGCTTAAAGAGTCCATAAGCTATGCACAGAGGTTTCTATCTAAGAAAAACCTGACAAAAATACCGAAAAGTGAACCGAAACTCATCTTTCTGGGATGAAACGATAACAGAAGAAGCACTGATTACTAAAACATCTTGGATTTTGGATGAGATTTGCAAAAATATGCAGATTTATATTTAAAATCCTTAGTGAGGCTATCATTATGAAACACCTCATTTTTGGTGTTTTGGCTCTCTCATCCACAATTTTTGAGATATTTTTAAAATTCAGATTGCATACGTTTTCTAGAGATAAAAGGAGAATATACAGTCATTTAAATTATTTTTGGGACGCTTTATTTGAGCGCGAAATCGATAAAATAGGGTGAAGCTATCATTATGAAACGGAGTGTATATGTACAATTGTAGAGTACAATTATTAACTAACAGCATACATTTTAATCATCACCGGTAGTCTCAGCTACACTCAGCACTTTGCAAATAAATTCTGGCTTTTTTTTCTTTCCGTTGCAGGTCTGCTCTAAAGCTTGCTCTAAAGCATACAAGCGTTCGAATAAAAAATACTGTTAAGCATCACCACCGCATTTTCTTTTCTTTCATTACTGCTATCCACAATCCGTCGTTTCTTACGTTTTCTTCGTTTTTACTTTGCTTCTTCGCTTCTTAGTTTCGCCATAAAGGGGCCGCGGAAAATCCTATCGCAGGTAGTATTCAGCTCTCTTCAGAACGAGTCCCGTTTTCGTCCTATGAGAATCAGGAATGCGCTTTTCATCGTTTTCCTTCCTACGCTCCCCCTCGTCCCGATCTGTCCTCGTTCGGCTCGATGAGCCATACCGAGAGGATTTCCCGAGTTTAGAAACGAAAAGAAAGATAAAGTCCTCGCGCTCGCCGCATCTGGAGTCCTGTAACGACTGCGGGCCGTTTCGTGGGCGAGCGGTTCCCACGCCCGATCGCATAAGCGACAATGCTAACTGTTCCAATGCGTATCTATTATTGTGACCGCGACAACTTAGGGGGGTGGGGTATTGTTAATTCGGATCAAACAGTGCTCACTTGTGTAGATTAACAGAAGAAAAAATTAGAACAAGGTATAGACACCGATCGAGCCATTTGATCATGGCTCTGGTTGTTATGCTCTTTCCGTCTTTCACCGAGCATCATTCAACTGGTTTAAGATGTTACTCTTACTGCTCTGCAACTACGAGATACATTGAGCCATGTAAGAAACGCGGAACTTTGTTAGTTTTGCACCGATTAATCCTATATCCTTAAAGAAATCAGTACTCATTAAAAAATGTATAAATAATATAAATATATATATTACATAATATAAATATATAAATACATAAATATCCCCATAAACCACTAAATGCCGTGCTCCTAAGGCTGAAAGAATGCCTTAAGGGGGGGCTTCGGTATTTTATTTTAATTCTTCGCATTTACATTTTACAATTTTTTATGATTGCTTATCCTTTCAAGAGTATTGTGTAAAACTTTGGGATCAATCGAAGCAAAACTGACAAAGATATGGATTTTTGAAAAACAGAGCTTCATACAAGGCTCAAAGCATCTCGCAACTTTGAATCGCGATTCCCAAAACCTGCGTTTTCAAAGTCGGTGCCCATCGTAGCATGAAAACTACTGGACCGATTGATTTGAAATTTTGAACACATAATCTGTACATTATTTACCAGGTAGCCCCGTCGAGTTTTTGTTAAAATTGTTGATACTTTTTTTTAGACAATTTTTTTAATTATGTAAAGCTCATTTTTTGAGGCAACATTGAAAAAAGCATCACTTTTTCAACTTCAAAAATCTGCCAAAAATCTAAAAATGGGAAAATTAACAAAAACTCGACGGGGCTACCTGGATAAACTTATAACCTAACAAAGGAATATATATTTGTATATTTCTGATGTCCCAGCACGTAGCTACGATGGGCACCGCAAAAAGTACATTTTTGCAAACTAGCCTTTCTAGATTGGATGCCATAACCGTAGTTTTGAACAAATCTCCCCCAAAATAGAATCAAATATTCTTGAAAAGTTGTAGTTTAATATGAGATTATTTTGAAAAATTAAAGTTGAATGGTTTCTTCAATAAAAATCGTCAAAAATAACCCTGTTTTTGACTCGAAATAACCAAAGCCCCCCCTTAAGGAGGGGCCAAGATTGAAGATTTTTTGTGAAAAAAAACTATTCAACTTATTTCCAAAAGAGTGTCGTATTACACTAAAACTATTCAAGAATAGTTGGTTGTACTTTGGAGAAGATTTATTGAAAACTTCATCTATGGTATCAAATTTAGAAAAACATGTCTTCGAACAGGTACTTCTTCCGGTGCCCGTCATAGCTGCGTAGTGGATGATCAGAAATATACAAACCAGTATGTTTTTGTTAGATTATAAGTTTATTCAGGTAGCCCCGTCGAGTTTTGTTTAGAATTTCCAATTTTTCGATTTTTGGCAGACTTTAGAAGTTAAGAAAGAGATCGCTTTCTCTTCACTCATGATTCTACCTAAAAAAAACAAATTTTACATAATTTAAAAAAAGTATCAAAAAACTCGACCGGGCTACCTGGACAATAGGGTTCTGATAAAGTGTAAAAAAAATCATTTTTTTTTTCCAACGATGGGCACTGACTTTGCAAACGTTGGTGTTGGAAAACGCGTTTCAAAGTAACGAGCTGCATTGAGCCTTGTATAAAATGCGGTTCACAAAAATCTATAGCTTTGTCAGAATTTCTTCGATTGATCTAAAAATTTTACATAATGCCCTTGAAAGGATCAGCATTCACGAAAAAATGTAAAAAATTAAATTAAATCATTAAATTAAAATAAATTAAATACCAAGCCCGCGTCAAGCACGCTTTTTACTTTCAACATTTTACTGTGCAGCGAATTGTGCAATCTAAAACTTTAGTATTTTCGCTGGTCTGATTAGAAACGCACTGATTTGCACTCCGTGGGGGGGGGGGGGGGGTCTGCAGACGCGCCGCCTGCTTCCTATCTGTCTTCTGGTCCAGCCACGGTATTTATGCGCGCAGCTTCCCACTGCACCTCGACCATACAATGGACCATACTCGGCGTGGCAATAGCTCGATCAGCGAGATCGCTGACTGCTATCACCGATTAGCTTGATTGTCTTCGTTGACATTGGCTGGCAGAGGTGCATGCGCTAGCCGAGGTACCTCAACTGGTGCACCTCTTCCTCTTCCTGCCCTCTATCACACGAAGTCGTGTGGCCCTTTTCTACGCATCGCTCAGTGTGCGATACGTACGACCATCCTTCACGGTACCCGTTATTCGACTGCGCTTTACATCATGCAGTGCAGTTATTGCCCCAGACTTTTGTTCGTTCGTTCGGCACCTGGTAGCATCGTTTTTCCGTCGTGCGTTGTCTTCTTGTGCCTCCCTGCACTGACCCTGAATTTGCCTCCGGTGGCATTGTAGGTGGTGCCGGATGCAGCTAAGATTAGAGCGGAATGCTGCGCCTGGCGATGTGTTGAAGTGTTTGGTGAATCGATTCAACAGCAAGTCCGACTCCTGCTGCTGCTGTCGATTGTCATTTGGCAAGCCTGCCGCTACCGTAGCACGGTTGGCTGATCCATTGACTATACTTTCAGCCTTAGCTTGCGCTGGAGCACCATGCTTCTGTACGAGTACGATAACCGCTCAAAAGGGCTCCAATTGACTACATGCGTCTCCTCTGTCGGTGATCTGCACACTCGAGATCAAAAACGCTACTTCCGGCGCCAGCACGGTACCCTTCTTCCCCTCGAAGATGCCCTTACGATCCTTCAGTAACATTTCGGCGGGATCTTTCTGGTCGTTCTTCAAAATAGACTGTCTCTGACCGAAAGACTCTTCAAATGTCGCCACGCGTCCTTCTTCCTTCGCTGGTGCAGCGTATTTCTTATGCGTTACGCTCGCTACCATACATTACTACCGGTGGTGGTTCCTCCTTTCATTCGCTTAGAACATTGCTGGTGACGATGCGGATGTTTTCCTCTACTCGGTGCAGTCCCCTTGGTGTTTAGCGAACGCACATGTCGCACTTCCCGTTATTGATCGGATCGGGCAGCGTGGCTAGCCTAGTCAGCTTCGTTTTCGGCTCACTACGCACCTACAGATCCTCGTACAAGCATCCCTAGGGACGATGCACTTGTGAGGAAAGGTGCAACGTATTGAATCGTTGCCGCTGGTTCTGCGGTTGATCACTTACATCGGTCTCGTGGCGATCCTTACTGCTTTTCGAAAGTACCTTCGATAACTGCAGCCTCTTTCCTCTTCTGTAGAGAGTATCACACTGTCACTTTAGTTAACATCCCTCGCTATCGTCTCCTTAATGAGACATTATCGCGTTGAAGACTGCATAAGATACATGGATATACATAATCCTGTTGGACAATTCCATTTTTCGGTTAAATTTCATCTTGATCCGTGATGATATTAATTCTCTCCCTCCGAAAATTATTCTTAGCATTCCATCACACTCGAATAAGAGAATGTGAAAATGAAATGCGGTAATTGTCGTAAACATCTCTTTTAATTGGCATATTATTAACCGTAAATGGCTTCGCTTCTGTTTCATTTGCATTTGCAATGTTCTAAACATGTTCGACAAACGTATCATGTAATGAAACATTTGTCGCAAACGCACTTTAAACGCAATAAACAATGATCTGGATTGCAAAATACATCTTCATAAATGATTCACCACGGTCCGTTTGACCTGTATGAATCGATCTGCTACAACTGTGTACATGAGTGTCATTGAGTTACCCGAGTGCTCACTCGTGAGAGGGGGTGCTAATAGTGGGTTTTTACCGATTTTGCTTTTTTCAATGTTGCCTCAAAAAACGAGCTTTACATAATTTAAAAATATATGGTAAAAGACTGAAATAGCCCCCCCCCCACTCACGGTGAGTTACTGAGTGACCGGAAAAATCGTTAATTACCACTTTTTAGATAAGCAAACCTTCATAAAAATATGCGGAAACGTAAATAAATGTATCAGGGGAGGGAGGAGGGGTAGAAAAGTTACATTTTACCAGTAAAACAGCGATTTTTCGGTCACTCAGTAACTCACCGTGAGTGGGGGGCCTATTTCAGTCTTTTACCAAAAATATTTTAAAAAAAGTATCAACAATTTTCATAAAAACTCGACGGGGCTACCTGGAAAATAGTGTACAGATTATGTGTTCAAAATTTCAAATCGATCGGTCCAGTAGTTTTCATGCTACGATGGGCACCGACTTTGAAACCGCAGTTTTGGGAATCGCGATTCAAAGTCGCGAGATGCTTTGAGCCTTGTGTGAAAGGCGGATTTTCAAAAATCCATATCTTTGTCATTTTTGCTTCGATTGATCCCAAAATTTTACACAGTACTCTTGAAAGAATAAGCACTCATTAAAAAATGTAAAAAGTAAATGCGAAGAAATAAAATAAAATACCGAAGCCCCCCCTTAAGCTGGCCTCCATACAACCCCAATCCTTAAAATACGTCTTAGGGCAATATGGGTGTCGTTTCCTAGGTTTTGATGGTCTATGAATCGGTTAGTTTCACTTAATACCCTTTTACTTGCTTCTTTCACCTATACACCCTCCATTCCGTACATCTTGCAGAACAGAGTGATGGGTGGGAAAATTAGATAATTACGTTTAATTCATGAATAATAATTTAAAAAAAAAACCACTAGAAGAAAAAGAAAGAGAGAGAAATAGAGAGAGAGAGAGAAATAGAGAGAGAGAGAGAGAGAGAGAAGAGAGAGAGAGAGAGAGAGAGAGAGAGAGAGAGAGAGAGCGAGAGCGCCTGCGGTGGAATGATAACAATTGTACCGGCAACGCTGCAGAAATCGTTACCATTTTTTATTGGTGTGTCTATTGTTGGTTTACATTTTCTTAACAATTTCTTAAGTTTAGTTAAGTCATGTGGTAATTACGAAGTTGCGGTAAAAGACTGAAATAGGCCCCCCCACTCACGGTGAGTTACTGAGTGACCGAAAAAATCGTTAAATACCACTTTTTAGATAAGCAAACCTTCATAAAAATATGTGGAAACGTAAATAAATGTATTAGGGGTGGGGGGAGGGGTGTAAAAGCTTCATTTTACCAATAAAACAGCGATTTTTCGGTCACTCAGTAACTCACCGTGAGTGGGGGGCCTATTTCAGTCTTTTACCGAAGTTGCTTTAAGTTTCACAAGTCAATGTACATGAAACAATAATCAAAACTCATTCGGTTGTCAAGTATTTGGATTGATCAAGACTTATATTCATTTTCGATTATTGATTTATGTGCCACTTATCATTGACGATTTTCAATGTATCGGGTTATGAATGGTAAACGATCGTAATTGCATGCACAAACATATAAAGCAGCAGTATCCGAATAGTAATAGAAAACAATACCAACATATCCTATCTATCCGGAACGGTTTGTGATTGGAATGATCACCGAGATCGTCCGAGAGAGACGAAAGACCCTCGATCTCATCGATTGACGTTTGAGTAAATTTGAAGTGCGGTGCTTTTAGTTATGTTCTACCATGTGACTATGGAAATCATCGTAATTCAGCCTACCGAAAAATTTGATCAAGTGTGTCGTATTGTAATGCCGTTAAATACACAGCATTGGAACTTACCGAGCTATGTGCAAGCCGAACACTAAAGTCAAAGTATTTTATACAAAAAAACTTGAGAAAATATAATTCGGTTCCAAATGACATCATAGCGCGTAAAGTAAAGCCTTAAAATTCAAACATCAAGTTAACTTTCCAGGTCACATTTACAATCACGTCGCATCTCTATTTCCAACATCACTAACAGACCTAACTATTGGTTTGGTTCATTGATAAATCGAATACGACCAAATAATGGAATAGATAAAATTATATCTACTGAACTTTTCAAGTTTCTGTTTACGATAAACCCACGACCGATCAAAGTCAGTGCGAAGTCTGTCGGGGCAGCTAGTTATTAATAGTTTCGGTGGTCCAGCAGCAGGTAAACTGCGAAAACGAAAGCGTAAAACAAAACAATCAACATCAACGGCGAATGCTGTACCAAAGCAGAAGAACAGTCACTGCTGCCCAAGGCAAGGTACTTTAAAAAGACAGGTAGCTTTATCCAGAACAAATCCCCGATCGTATTTTAGAAAAAACTTCAGAGTTTGACATTCACGGGATGGTGGGATGTTTACTTCGGGAACGCTCTTTTCGGAGCTGTTTTCGCTTTTCTGTGGTATTACGACAGTTCAAATTCACGAAAAGTGGCACGAAAGTTAAAGTTTATGCAAATATTCTCAAAATTCTTCCTAGTGTTTCAATATGGTATCGGTCCGTAGGTCTTGCCACCCGGCCTAGAACAAGAGCTAGCTAGCGTTCCTGGACCGTGCTCACTCGCTGTAAAACACAACTCGGTCGCTCGAATGATCTTAAATAGAGAGATGAATCATTTAAACATTCGAAAAAGAGTGAAATCAGGTACTTTCCTTGATAAAACCACCAAACTTGCCCATATCTTCTTCTTCTTCTTCTTGAAACTCACGTGGTTTTGTTGATAAAAGCGCCCTGCTATGAATGTCAAACAAATTCAAAATGGTGACCTGTCAAAGCGGTTAAGATGCTACCTGTCTTTTTAAAGTACCTTGGCCCAAGGTACTTTAAAAAGACAGGTAGCTTTATCCAGAACAAATCCTCGATCGTATTTTAGAAAAAACTTCAGAGTTTGACATTCATGGGATGGTGGGATGTTTACTTCGGGAACGCTCTTTTCGGAGGTGTTTTCGCTTTTCTGTGGTATTACGACAGTTCAAATTCACGAAAAGTGGCACGAAAGTTGAAGTTTATGCAAATATTCTCAAAATTCTTCCTAGTGTTTCAATATGGTATCGGTCTGTAGGTCTTGCCACCCGGCCTAGAACAAGAGCTAGCTAGCGTTCCTGGACCGTGCTCACTCGCTGTAAAACATAACTCGGTTGCTCGATTGATCCTAAATAGAGAGATGAATCATTTAAACATCCGAAAAAGAGTGAAATCAGGTACTTTCCTTGATAAAACCACCAAACTTGCCCATATCTTCTTCTTCTTCTTCTTGAAACTCACGTGGTTTTGTTGATAAAAGCGCCCTGCTATGAATGTCAAACAAATTCAAAATGGTGACCTGTCAAAGCGGTTAAGAAGCTACCTGTCTTTTTAAAGTACCTTGCTGCTGCCCTGACCTCTCCCCATCAAGTCTCAATTGAACTCGATTCCGGTAGCGTCCGGAATCATAGCTGAACTCAACTCTCGGAATCGATTCCGACTTGGAATCATATGCAGTGCTCAGAAGCATCGTGCGATGGCCCGTTTGGCCACAATGCCGCGTTACACGGAGCGTTACGCGAGCTAAAATTTGTCTATGGACTAGCTAAGCGGCCCGGTTACAGGGCTACGCAGCATGACTCTTTTCTGATTTATTGTATATGAGTTTTTATCATAGTGAACAATAAAAATAGTTAGAGGTACAATAAAAATTGATGGTTTATTTTATTCTTTGATAAATAACGTGCGGAGCCTTATTTATTCGAGTAAAAGGATAAATGAAAACGGGGTAAAAAACCAAAACATACACCTCAACCGATTCAAATAATTTTAGCGGTTATTCATTTCAAAATTTTGCCGTTAGATAACCGACAGAATGAGCCGGACACAGAAATACATGTACAGTGGTGTTCGAATTAATAAGAGCAAAACTTTGATTTCACTTGTACGGCTCATATCTAGTTTTTGTAAAGGATTTAGGGCCAATTCAGATTTTTTCATTAATGTACTAGTAATAACGAAGAGAAATGGCTCAAATGGTTATCAGTGCAGCCTTTGTTTATCGATCAAGACAGTCGTTTGATAAACAGTGCTAAATCTGGTTGTTCGAAATAATAAGAGCCCAAATCGGAAAAGATACTTTATCAGTCTCTCTGTTGCACAAAAGCCATCCAACGGTATATTTCTGTTGCTAATTGAAATGTAGATGATGTTTAAAGATTTTTTTCATAAATAGGGCCATTGAATTTTCCGTAGTTTTCAATTAAGATGGGCAGAGCGAAGCATACCGCGCCTGAGTGTTCTTCGTCAAAGGTTACCAACGCACTCCGGTGGCTACCACAGGCTGAAACTCGTGGTAGAAAATGAGCAACGACCGCCCATACCGACCGTCATATGGTTCGTGTTGTGAAAAAAATCCTTTTGCGACCTCACGTGTTTTGAAACACGTTTGATTTGAACCTGTCAATAAGCACTGCAATCATTCGTAAAAGGTTGATAGAAGCCAAACTGCCAGCTCGGAGGCCCAGAAAAGTGCTCCTGCTTATAGCGCGGAACATTCTTAATAGATTGAATTTCGCGAAATCACACAACAATTGGCCGGTCGAGAAATGGCGCAATATTTTGTGGTCAGATGAAAGTAAAATCGAACTGTTTGGTTCCAGTGGTAAACGACAGCATGTACGCCGCCCCCCAGGGGGCGAATTACTTCCGCAGTACACGGTAAAAACCGTTAAGTATGGTGGTGGCAAACTGATGATATGGGGTTGTTTTTCTTACTATGAAACTGGGCCAATATTTCGTATCCCAGTAATCATGGATTCGCTAAGATATGTGAACATGTTGGAAAATGTTCTTCTTTCATATGCCGAGGAAGATATGCCGCTTAAATGGATCTTCCAGTAGGAAAACGGTCCAAAACACACAAGCAGGCGCGCCAAAGCATGGTTTACCGAGAAACATATTGATGTCTTAGATTGGCCGGCACAATCTCCCGACCTCAATCCAATTGAAAACTTATGGTGTGACATTAAAAAAGCCGTATATGATGCCAAACCATCAAGTGCGCAAGAATTGTGGACCACAGTTCGCCAAGACTGGGAAAATATCCCCGAATCAAAATGTGGAGAATTGGTTGACTCTATACCATGTAGATGTGCTGCTGTAATAAAAAACAAGGGGTGCACTACAAAGTACTGATGTTTGCAATAAGTATTATGGAAGGAATTCATCGTTTTCCTTTATTTTTGTGCATGTTTTTGTAACTTTTATGTTTTGCTCTTATTATTTCGAACACCCCTCGTATCGAAAATTATTTTTTTCTATATTATAGTTCATCATTACAGAACAAAATATAGCTCATTGTTCTGATATTTCAAGAGGGATTCCAACTGTAGCGAAAATTGGAATATAAAAATCATGTAACTCACGTAATCACGTTTTTTCGCGTTTAAAGGCCCGCTCTTATTAATTCGAACACCACTGTAGAAAGTGGAGGAGGGGTGGGTAGGGAGCGAGTACATACCTAGTACATCGCTTTTATCTCCCCCCGTCTCTTCCAGATGGATAAAAGATGATTTAGACATAATAATTGTCCCAAAAACATACACACCTTTTCAGTTAAATATCTTTGAAAAATACATTTTAAACGTTAAATAGTGCTATTACGGAAGAGGGGAGGGAGATGCCATTACATTTTCACTGTCGAAAGATAATATTTGGGTAATTTTTCGCACCATAAATTGATTTAATCTCATGTTTAAGGTTCTTGTTCATTCCACTGGTTATTTAACGGCCAAATTTTGAAATGTTCGGCCCCTAAATGTATGCAATTAGAATCGGTTAGCCTACCGAATCGGTTGAGGTGTATGTTTTGGTTTTTTACCGAAAACGGTATATTTAAATTAATAGGACGGGTATTTTCTTCAGTCAGGGTAACATGCTGTTTATAAGTAAATCCTTAAAATTAAAGTTTGCGCATCCGCTTAGGCGATCGGGTCATCAATCTCGCACTTCACACTGCTCCCCTCGGTATCCTCGGATTTTTTTTAGCCTGAAATGGTGCATGGAAAAGGTGGACGTTAGTCGGTGGTTTTAACCAACGCGCAGAGGCACTGCGGCGTCGATCTTCTACTCCCCGTAGAATTCCATGGCTTGGTTCTCTAGTGCTCCTCTGGGTCCTCCGGGTCGGCAATTGAATGATGATTGTTGATCATCGCGAAAGTCCCCTGGTGAAAAAGATCATTCGTTGTTTAATGCATTGTTTAATCGAACCTGCTGCTGTACTACCTCAGCATAATATACCTGTCAGTCACGAAGCTGGGCATTGAGTTTCCTTTTGATGTTTGAAGTTGTTTTTTTTTTTATCACGCCGGTGGAAATCTGTCGACCAGACGAACTCCTCCGCCGAAGCTTTGGAGAACAGTGTGAGGTTGTCACTTGCTACACTAACTGGCCGTCCACACCATAAATATATTTGGCAAATAAATTGGGTCTTCGAGTGTCCACACCACCAATTTATTTGCCAAACATTTCTTTGAGTGCCATGTTCAAATTGTGTTATTTTGGTGTAAATGAACCATTATCATATCGATAATGGGCCGCATATTCCCAAAAACCCCAATTTTCTTATCTCCAACAAAAAAATGTTTTGGTTACGTATCCAAAACATATTTTTGTTGCAGATAACTGGAGCAAGTTGCACGCAAGCGCCGCTCACTTGGATGCAAATGTCACTCATGGTAATCCACGTAGCTGCAAAAAATTGAAGTTATTTGTTGGGCTCCGCCATACATTATCCCCAAAAAATTGGTGGTGTGGACGGCCGGTAAGGGCTTACTCACTAAAACCACCACGGTACGATTTCCTTGTGGCTCCCTGTCCAAGCATGAACATAAGACACAGGCGTGGATTGTAGTCCTACGTACGTTGCCTTGCAGGAATCCAGGGCACCTCAATCCCGAACAACTTCCTGGTAGACGACGTTCTTGGCAGCAACACCATCTGCGTCCTCCCGGTTAGGATCCAAAATCAACACCGTTATGGTGGGTCGCGACGTCACCCGCGATAAGGCAACATAAAGGTGGCCGTGTGCAAACACCTCGGTTGGCAGGTACAGTCCAAGGTGATGAAGGGATTGACCTTGCGCCTTGTGGACCGTCATTGCAAAACATACTTGCACCGGGAACTGCTTGCGTCGGATCTGGAACGGCATGCTGGGGTCGTTGCTGTCACAGAAGATGCGGGGCAACAGCACATCTTCCCCCTGACGCTTGCCCGTCAGAATCCGTGCATGAATGTAATGCGGCCGAAGAGTGACGATCTGTAGGCGCGTCCCGTTGCACATTCCACGCTCGGTGTTCAGGTTCCGGAGCAGAAGGACGGGCGAATACTGCTTCAACCGCAGCCGATTTTCAGGAATGCCGTTGATGTTTTGGGCATTGAGATACTCAGTGGGCAGCTGTAGAGTATCTTGTTCCTCGGGGTTCACCAAGGTGTCGATGGAACGATACTCTACTTCCCGTTCTGGTATCTGCTCCAACACACTGTTGTTCACAGCGGTTACGTCCACGTTCAACGGCGACAGGATGGCACGGTCCTTGAAGTAGCCTGCTTGTCGGTAATGCCGTCCGACGTCAGGGTACACGCGATTGATCAACGATCGAACATCGTCCTGCAGGCTGCTAGTTCGGGGCTGCACCATATCCCGAGGAAGCTTCGCGTACGTGGGGTCGAATCCCTCGAACGTCGGATGCCGTCCCTCTCCGATGGTGAGCAGGAAATCGGTAAAATCCTGCAAATCTGCAGCGTCCTGTACGTTCGGTGCGGTTTGAACGCGCATGTTGACCCGCAAACGCAACACACGAAACAGCGGCCACAGCGGACTACGTCGAATGCATTGCTGAATCACTTGCGCATCCGTCCCTCTCGACACGATTGGCAACATTTGTCGAAAATCGCCACACAGCAGCATCACCTTCCCGCCGAATGGACGACGTACACCGACGATGTCCTGCAGCGTACGGTCCACGGCTTCCAACGCAAACCGACTGTTCATGGATGCTTCATCCCATACGCTCTCGCATAAGGTCCGCTACTTGCCTCTCGCATAAGGTCCGCTACTTGCGACTGTGCGGGGATGTTGCATACGGAGTTCTCGTCCAGTATGAGCGGCAGCTTGAAGGTCGAATGCACTGTCTTCCCTCCGGTGAGAAGCAGCGCAGCAATGCCACTGGAGGCTGCGGCAAGGGCAACCTTGGATTGGCGTCGGGTGTAGGCCAGGATGGTTTCCACCAGAAACGACTTCCCCGTGCCGCCGGGTCCGTCGAGGAAGTAGAGCTGTTCCTCGGTTGCACGCTCGTCCACCGAGCCAGCATTTTGATCGACCGCTTGTGTGAGCTGGTCATAAACAGCACGCTGGTCAGCATTCAATCGATGCACGTTATCCAGCATGCTGTCTGGAGCGTCGATGCCATAGGAGCGTTCTGCTCCCAGCAAGGCGTTCGCATCTACCGCTTAATCGGACTGCAGGAACTTGGTTGGTAGGTGCGCAAAGTCTGCAAGCTGCGGCATGTTGGGGAACATTTCCAGTGTTTTTGGGGGTGTCGTCCCTCGCAGATACTGGTCAATCACCCTCAACGCCCAGAAGTGCTCGGCAGCACGTAGCAAACGATTTTGCTCCGACTCATCCACAGTGTGGCGCTCTCGATGCTGCCGATGGTAGTCCTCGCAAAGATGTACAGCGTACGAATCCCATAGGCGTAACGGGTTGCTTGGCTTAACCTTCGACAGGATTAGCGCAAACAACTGGCGCAGCTGTGATGGCATCTGGAACGATACGGCTTCTTGGAGGGTTCGTTCCCACTCAGACTCGTCATTGAGCAACCCAGCCAATGTGGCAGCGTGTTGATAGGTGGCACACACAACACCATCAACTGTCCGCAAGTCCACATAAGAAGTTGGTCCTCGATGATAGCACAGCAGCAATCGAAGACAATATCGTTCCATGTGCGATATCGGGCAGTACACCATTCGGCCAACCGCGATCTCGTTCTGGCGGATACGGCGGATCCACTGCGGTCCTTGACTATCGTGCCACGGTTGTCGTTGCGCTTCTGACGGTCTTATGAAGCGATAGTGCGCTGGTACGTCCTGGTACGTAAGGGTTCGCGCGTACTGATCATTGGCCGACAACTGGAAGAACCGGGTCAACATGCTGTGGTAACTGCGGTCATGCACGGCATCGACAGTCTCGTTGTCGCGGAACACCACACGCTGCTGGTGTTCGAGATGTATTGGCAACTGAACGACGGTCACCGTTTTGGCCTGCATCTCGAACCCAAAGATCGTCGAAACAGCCTGCGATGCCGAAATGTAGCGAGCATCGACGTACTGCTGGATTTTGTCCACCGTTTCATGCGTCGAAAAAGCGACCCGATCGTGCCCTTTGTACACGTACTTGTACAAGTACTTGACGCTGCTGACGGTCGCACACACCTCCACGTTGATGTGGCTGTTGTACTTGTGGCTAAGCCACGAGTTGTACGGCACCACGTAACGATTATCAAGCGCTACATTCTTGATCGTTACGGTGCGACCATCATTGCGTCGCCGGTACATCGGATATCCATCCTGCGTCTGCCGTGTTTCCTCGCAAAACTGCTTCGGAAACTTTTTCGAGCAAGCTCCATCCTTCATGCATGGCGAATTTGGATTCGACCGACCGCATGGACCGTGCATCATGGACTTGCTGATTGTTTCGTACACCTGCTCGTTTGCAGGATCCGGAATTTCGGCAGACACCAGTCGATCGTAGTCAGCTGCCGACCGCGGCTTATCGCTCTCGGCAAGGATGAGTAGACAGTGTGCGTGCGGCAGACCACGTTTCTGGTACTCGATGACGTGAATGCGGGCAACTTCCAATCCAAGGACTCCCGCTGAGAGGTCCTCCAGCATGGACTTCAGCTTGAACCGGAAGACGCGTGCGGTGAGGTCCGGTCGATCGGCGGCCGTCTGCCCTGGTAGCAATGCCTGGGTGATTTCCGGCCACTTTGCATTACACGTCATCGTGATGAAAAGGTCCGGCTTCCCGATTGCTCGTACAATGGCCATCGCGTCTTGGTACTGTGCGCGCATGTACCGATCGCCACCGGGGAACGAAGGAGCGTCAGCACGTAACTGAGATTGATGGTCTCGCTGGAATTTCAGACGCTGCTCCTCGATCTTGCAGCACTGGTCCACACAGTATTGCTGCATCAGCCGACCTGCCGAATGCAACAACGACGTTTGGTCCTCGCGAAAACATAGACGATACGCAGCATATTCACGGACTGAGACTTGCCGCGATGCTCGTCCATTTCCGTCTCGAGTTTCCGCGCCCTCCTCAACGTCGTTCTGGTTGTGCTCGTTGGGGTGCAACACGGCCGTTACGCCGTGGCTGTTTTAAGATCCCATACGTCCACCCAGCCTCACCGTACGGATGCAAGAGTGGATACTGCAACGCATCGAACAGCTGATGGGACTCGAACACTCGGTGAAGACCCAGAGTTGTGCGATTCTGCAGCACAATGGCCCCTATTACGAAAAAGTCGATAACGCTATCGATCGACAAGAGATGAACTTTTGGTCATTTTTGTTCATTTTGGTTCATTCCTTGTCGATCGATAAAGCCGCTTGTCGATCGATAAGGAAATAATCGACTCCAACTGTCATCCCATACATTTTTTCGAGCAGTTTGGTTGTCAATCGACAAAATGGCATTGCGAACGCACATTTATCGATCGATTAGTTATCGACTGCTCCGGAGCAGTCGATAGCGTCGATAGTTCATCTTCAACGCTGTTTTTGGTTGGAAGATGGTAGTTTTTAAGCATTTAAATGCAAATTAGGATGAAGGAAAACATTCTTAAAGACAGGGAATATGTCTTGTCCCCTTTTTAAAAAATATTTTTTGCATCAATAAAAAATTTTTTCCTATAATTTAGCAGTGAAAAGCTCTTATAAAAAGCAAACATTTTTAAAACCAATCAAAGCTGTAGGAATGTAATGTAATTTCCATCGATTTTTTATTGCGCATATGCGGCTGTTCGTAGAACCTTCGCGATTAGCCAACCGGATGCTTCGATGCGGTGACACGGCGATTCCTGGCTTTCTTAATGCTCCAGTAATCGCGTCGGAACACCGTCGTAAGAATCACCAGTCAAATTCGGCGTCGTCAACAGTTCTAAACGCCCGCAATCTTCACGGAGCTAACTGCGGAACCCAAGAGATACCTGCACCACATCGTCCTAGCAAAACTTACATCGCGGTTTCTGTTATCTATCAGAGGACCCGTCGCTAGGGTAAACTTTCTGAAAATCCACCCTCTCGATCGAAATATCGAGATGGAATATTAAAATACATTACCAAAAAACATGAAAATGAACATGGAAAAACATGAAATACATGATTGTACATGAATTAGGTTATAAAATTTATCAAAAAGACAGCAGATCAGCATCAGATCATCAGCATTTCCTCCAAAATTTTCTATAATAACTGTGAATTTAAACAACTTTTGACGTATTGCCTGCTTTCGAGCAGCTCTGCGTTATCGACTCGATATCGATTGTTTTCATCTGAAACGACAGACAACGGAGTGCGTTCGCAATGCAAATTCGAGTCGATTAATTTGTCGATCGATAGCGTTATCGACTTTTTCGCAATAGGGGCCAATGTCGCGGGATTGATTTTGCTCCATGCAAACGAAAATGCCACCTATTTCGTCTGCGGTCGGACGGTTGTAGCGACGATGATCGAGTCCTTGAATGCGGCCGTGGATTCGCAGCTCTACGTTATTTTCGATGGTCATCCGCTCAAACGCATGGCGAAACATTGCGGCAAGTGGGTTGTTCTGCTCCAATATGCGTTGGAGGGTTGCCACAACACCGGTGCTGAATGCCGGTGGGTCCAGACCGGTGCTGAATGCCACTCGCGCGTCCACCATGCGATTGCGCTGTACTTCGTCGGCAGCATCGTAGAAATACAGCTGTGCATACATCGGTGTGCGACCCGGAAGCTGACCAAGACCACTGATGCGATGGCAGAGGGCACCCTGTATACGATAGCTGTATACACCTCCTGCGCCGGCGACCGCTTCATCCTGTCGCACAGGATCATCCGGGCGGACCGATGCACCCATCGAAGTAAACGCGGAAGCATTATTGTACGCACGTACACGGGACAAAAATGCCTTCTTCCGGAACAGCTCTCGAAGCTCAGTGGGTGGCTCAGGATAAGCAGGCAGAACAACCTGTCCTCCATTGCAGCAGACTGTTCCTGTCTCCCCGTTCCACTTTAGCGCCCTACAACAGGCGCATGCTTGCAGGGCACTGAGTTCATGCCTTTGTGGACGGGTATAGCTATCGAGGTCTCCGAGTCCTGTCTTGAGCGTTCTGGTCCTGTACCGATTGAGCACTTTATATCGCCGGATGGATTCCCAGCGACGTCGAATTGTGAGTTGCAATGGTGCTGGTGCTGTTGCAGGTGCTGTTGCAGGTGCTGTTGCTGCTGCTGGTGCTGGTGCTGGTGCTGCTGCTATTGCTGCTGCTAGTGCTGCTGCTGGTGCTGCTGCTGGTGCTGCTGCTGGTGCTGCTGCTGGTGCTGCTGCTGGTGCTGATGATAAACCGGCTATGGTCTGGCAAGGTTGCTCTGCGGCAATGGCAGATATAGCTGCGACGCGTCGACGACAAAAAGCCTCCTTCCGCTTCCGGTTCATCCGCTTCTCACTTTCCACGGTAGATTCATTGGGCCGGTTATTGTTGCGAGCCACCCGATCAGGTGCTTGTACTAATGGTGATTGTGATGCTCCGATTTGGTCCTGCCCACGTGTTGCATCATCCTCTGAAGCAACTGCGGATATAGCTGCGGCGCGTCGACGGCGGAATGCCGTCTGCCGCTTCCGGTTCTGCTCCTTTTTATTTTTCTGGGCTTCTTTTGGTGCTGATAGTGGCGCACCGGATAGTTCCTGGCTAGGTACGATTTCGGCCACGGTAGCGGCGGCATGTCGACGGCGAAATCTCTCTTGCCGCTCACGGCTCTGCCTCTCCGATGTTTCCTCGGCAGTTGCCACGGGCTGAGGAACATTCCGAGCGTTGCGCCTTGCTGCCGCTGATGTTATGTGGATCGAGGAAGGTTGTTCTCTTGGTGACCGGTTGGTTCGATCAACCGATGTAGCGGCGGCTGTAGTAGTAGCGTTCTTTTGACGTTGGTAACGCTGCGCCTGCCGCTTCCGGTTTAGCCGTAGTTTTCACTCCTCTTTACTTTCTTTTGGCGGAGTGTCGTATCGAACCATCCGATCAGGATCCGATGCTCGTACGCTAGTTGACACTGGCGCACTGGCTAGCTCCAGGCCAGGCTGCATTTCTGCCGCGTTCCCATTTGTTCGATCATCTCGGCGGCGGAATCTCGCTTGCCGCTCACGGCTCTGCTGCTTCAAACCTTTATCGTTTTGAGTAGCCATTGTCACTACTAATAATAAATTCCTTTTAATATAGTTTATAAAATCAATTTCAATTACCAAAAACTTACCGATTTATTAAATTAAACGCACGTTTAAAACACGATGTAACACGATCTGTTTTGCAAAGTGAATTTTGACAAACCGTTCTATTCAAGGTTCATAGCAAGGTAAACTTTGATCGAACACCCATACTTTAGTATCTTTAGTAGTACGGATTCAATTCTCCTAATTAGGTTCGAAGATTGAAGCCGATTTCAGATGTAAGTGAATAGGTTTAGAAAATTGGCCCCTTTTACTTTGATTAATTGTATTAAATGTAAATTAAGTAAATTAGTAAAAGAAAAATTTAATTAAAATTTTATAAACAACTTTGAATTTTACAAATAAGTTTGTGTTATTAAATTAATTTTTGTTTTTCGAATCGCAAAACGAATATATCGGGTTTGGCTAGAAAACATTTTTTGTACAGTAAAACAATGTTAATCTGCTTTTTGGTTTGGTGAGGTTCAGTTTTCCTCGTATGCATGATTTTACAAAATCAAAGTGCAAACGCGCTCAGCTGATCTTTTAGTAAGTGCGTGTATGAGTGTTCTCACTTACAGTGACCGGCATAAGTAAAAGCCCACCCCTTGATTTTTGTAGATTTTTGACTATAAATCCTACATTTTCTATCGTATCCGGCAAGTGTTGTGGTTTTCTTGAAGGTTTAACATTCCTCTTTCAGTTTCACTAGCTTTCATCTCGATTGGATTGATAATAAATTTTTGATAAATGTTTAAATGAGAGATGGTCGATCACAGATGTGACAAAAGTAAAAGCCCACCTACAATGAAATTTCCCTAACAATTAATATGGTCCATCCTTAGCTCAGATTTTAAGTTACAGGTGTTTTGGCATGACGTCTACACGATTTCAGGTGTATTGAGGTTCAAACTTGTTGAATAACTTCCAAAAAAATAATTATTTTGATAATAACATAATTCTTAATGAAATTTTTATCTAAAATTTCCCACAAATTCTTGATCCGTTAAAAATTTTGGCTTTGAGAAGGCCATTTGAGAAGGGGAGTGACACGGGAACATTAAAAAATATTAGTTATTTTAGCAGCATGCTTAGGATCACTGCCCTGTTGCATAAGAAAAGTGCTTTTAAATGGGCTTATTCGTACTGAGTCCATCAAATAGTTATTAAGGGTGTCAACATAATTTTCGCCCGCCATAATACCATAATTTTCTTTAAATTGTCCACAAGAGCCATGGAAATTCCACCCCGCAACTTCATACTACCACCTCCGTGCTTGATTATGACCGGTACATTACGTTCTTGCAAACCATGGTTTATTTTCCGCCAACCTCTTTCGTGATAGTTTATACTAAATGTTTCCATTTATGATTCGCCAGACTATAGAACATTGCTCTAGCCTTGTTTTAACTTGGTTACACATTTCCGGGTGAAATTCAAGCGTTTAACCATATTTTTTGCTTATAAACGGAAGACTTTTAGCATACGCACTCTTGTACTCATGTAGAGCTATTCTAATGTGACATAGTTTGCTCCAAAATAGACAGCGACAGGGTTTTCATGATGGAACAGATAGTTAATTCTAACGATTTCCTAATCTCCGGAATGGTTTTTATCATTTGTTCGATCATTCGTCTTCCCAGAACGTCTGGTTTTATATCTCATTTACTAATCTGATGAACATTGGTGATTAGTCATGATGGCATAAAGGCATCCCCTACTAATAATATTTTTTCTGCTAATATCTGTTGAGACACATGATTGAATCAATGCTGCATAAGAAGATTTCAGGCATGCAACGATTTCTTTTCCTCCCATACACCCATTTCTTTAGCGAAAACCCATGCCCAATCGACTTACTACTGGAACTACTACGATTGATGGATTAAATTACTGCAACCAATAATGGGAGAGGGGGGGGACCCTAAAACTTTAAAACAGATGTAAACTAAAGGCCCAACAAAGATATAGTAACCAGAGGGCTTTATTAGAGTCACAATAATATTTATTGTAAAGTGGGCTTTTACTTTTGTCACAACTGTGTTCGACCATCTCTTATTTAAGCAATTATCAAAAATTTGTTACCAATCCAATCGAGATGAAAGCTAGTGAAACTGAAAGAGGAATGTTCAAGCTTTAAGAAAACCACTACACTTGCCGGATACAATAGAAAATGTAGGATTTACAGTCAAAAATCTACAAAAATCTAGGGGTGGGCTTTTACTTATGCCGGTCACTGTATCGTGCTTGGTTGCTTGCTTATTGCCTTGCGCTCGCGCACACTCTCAACTGCGTCACGTGCAGCTACTCTTAGCTAGCAATCTTAGCGCTAAAGGCTAAAGGAGTGATTGATCTTGGCCCAAGGCTCACTCACAAAGCAGACAGCTTGCGGAAATTAGTATAAATGGCATATATTGCCACATTTTTTATCGGTGCACCAGAAAGTTGGAGCGATACACACATATCTAGGTTTGCATGGGTTGTATAGGTATGAAGATGAGTATTTTCGTTATGGAATTTGAAAATTACCGAAATGTTGAAAAAAGAAGTAGCCAGCGATGGGCAATATTTGGATCAATGTAATTATTCTTTTGGGTTGGAAAACAAATAATTTCAGAGACCTAATAAAACAGCAGGTATTAATTCCAGAACCTGATATAGGCAGAAAAAAATTATCATCATTATCATCATCACCATCGATCGATTTCATCATGATCATTGCATTACTCTCAGCGCGAGGTTTAGCGTGAAAATCCTTAGAAACTTTTTAAGCTAAGTTTGCATAGGTTTTTATGAGAAAAAAAAAATCACCATCATGTTCGCCGTCATCAACTTCATCTTATATCGTGTTGATGATCATGATCATTCATCATCATCACCACCTTATGGCACTTTTTAGAGCGCGAGAAAACTTAAAAACTTTTTAAGCTAGGTTTGCATAGGTTTTTTTATAAAAAAAAAATTACCATCATGTTCGCCGTCATCAACTTCATCTTATATCGTGTTGATAATGATCATCATTCATCATCATCACCACCTTATGGCACTTTTTAGAGCGCGAGAAAACTTAAAAACTTTTTAAGCTAGGTTTGCATCGGTTTTTTTGAGAAAAAAAAATCACCATCATGTTCGCCGTCATCAACTTCATCTTATATCGTGTTGATGATGATCATCATTCATCATCATCACCACCTTATGGCACTTTTTACAGCGTGAGAAAGCTTAAAAACTTTTTAAGCTAGATTTGCATAGGTTTTTTTATAAAAAAAAAATTACCATCATGTTCGCCGTCATCAACTTCATCTTATATCGTGTTGATGATGATCATCATTCATCATCATCACCACCTTATGGCACTTTTTACAGCGTGAGAAAGCTTAAAAACTTTTTAAGCTAGGTTTGCATAGGTTTTTTTGAGAAAAAAAATCACCATCATGTTCGCCGTCATCAACTTCATCTTATATCGTGTTGATGATGATCATCATTCATCATCATCACCACCTTATGGCACTTTTTAGAGCTTTTTACAGCAAAATCATCATGATCATCATCATCCACCATCATCCACCATCATCATCGTCATCCCCGTCATCAGACGCATCATATGCAGTGCTCAGAAGCATCGTGCGATGGCCCGTTTGGGCGCAATGCCGCGTTACACGGAGCGTGACGCGAGCTAAAATCTGTATATGGATTAATTATTATTATTATTATTCATTAATTAAACGCAACTATATAATTTTCCCTTCCATTACTCTGCTCTGCAAGATGTACAGAATGAAGGGTGGTGGTGGTGGATAGGTGAAAGAAGTAAGTAAAAGAGTATGAAGTGAATCCAATCGATTTAGAGACCATCAAAACCTTGGAAACGATACCCATATTGCCCTAGGACGTATTTTAAGAATTGGGGTTGTATGGAGGCCCCCCCCCCCTCCCTTCGTCCGATATGAACCAAATTTTGTCCCATGGTTTCTCAGGTGACCATCCACAATTGTGCAAGTTTTAATGGTATTCGGTTCATAACTTGCGGAGTAATTAATGTTTTTAACAATCAAGTGTTAGGAAAGGGCAGGAAGGAAGGTAGCGGGGGGTTTCTAACCAAGCCTATCGCACTCACCGGCCCGTAAAACCCTCTCATACCAAATTTGGATTCAATCGGTCCAGCAGTTTCGGAGTCTATAAGGGACATCCGGACAGACGAATTCATTTTTATATATATAGATTGTAGGTCACCTTTTCCCTCCTCTCCCGGTTCCTTCACCGGACTTTTTAAGCTAGGTTTTAAGCTCCTGTGTAATTAAATGCATCCGATTCATTCAATACTTGGGTTTAAGCCGTTAGTGCTTCTTTTACATGAAAGGGAACATACTCAGTATACACTTTTACTGTTTTGGCATGGTATTTATTTAACTTAACGAATATCAGCTAATTGCTGCCATAGCCAACAATACTCGTTGTTTAATAGAACCAAGGTCACAAAGAATGAATACTACAAACAGTTAAACATTGACCTTGGGATTTATCAAAGTTTATCGATAACATGATACCCGATTAAAGGGCTCAAAGTAAGTCATTATTCAACTGTGGCTCAATGACTATAGCAGTTGTGTGAGTTGGGTTAATCAGCACAGTACTTTCGTAATTTTTTTTTTTCAAACCATCCGGACAGAGATATTCATATTTATATCAATACTAGTTGACCCCGCAAACTTTGTTCTGCAACTCGACTCTTGGATCCTCCTTGAATTTCGACTGCGTCTATACTTGATCTTATGATTCTGCGCCCATGCTTGAGCCTAAACTTGATACTCTTCTGATTAGAAGATATTTTTCTGCTAACTATGAAATGAGCTAATTAAAATCAATTCATTTCATTTTCATTTCATCACAAATAGATCTCAAGTTATGGGCGTTCGCACGTACGCATCTTTCATTTATATATATAAAAGATGTGCCGATATGTAAAAGATGCGCCGTCCCGGAAGGTCGCTGCATCGTTGACTTGCGCTTGTATCGCGTGTGTCTAATGCTGTTCCTTATTCACTATTCTGATCGGATGTTACATTTCATGCTAAATCGCCCGTCTACGGCCGGTGTTATGTCTGGAATTCAATAAAACAACCATTGCACGAACATCCGGATTTGCTGACCGGATGTGACAAATTATTGGCGTAATTGCACAAAGTTTGTCCTATAAAAGGCAGCACCTGGGTTAAATCGGTAATTAGATAGACGCTTATCTCGATCGAGAGTGGATCTCCATTTGGTGAAAAATCGCATAAGCTGTGCTCGACAACTGTGCTCGTCAAGTGTGCCTGAAATCCAGTTTATTTTAGAGCTCAAACCAAAAAACCCAGGTAAGTGTTTAGATTTTAAATTGATTATATGGCGGAAGAAATTTGGCACACTAAAAATTAAGGGCATGTGAAGTGTATGTGATAAATTTGTAATTTAGTGAAGTTCGTTCAGAGCAATGGTGTTCGAAATTATAAGAGCAATAGATTAAAAGCTGCAGTGCTTATTGTGATGTTCTTATCTTTCAATGTACCTACGGTACAAACTTCTTTATGAGATAAAAACGTGAGATAAAGCGTGGTTTGCTTCATTCGCTTTACTTTCTGTACTTCTTTAACTTCTGTAAACTTAGCTTTATACACTGTTGTTTCATGAACCAGTTGCATACGGGGTAGCTGTTCAGCAACAAAGGAAAAGATAAAGTATTTTATCTCCAATTTGCGATGATTTGATTGTATTGATTTCATTCACCAGATTTGACCCTTTTTCGCGAAAAACAGTACAGTTCGATAAGCAAATTTCGAACCATGCAAGTTAAAACTCACAACTTAACTAACACAACATCATCAAAATTGCACATATACGCAGTCATTATGTAGCGCAACATCACGACAACTAATTAAAAGAAAATTTAACATAAATGTTTATCCAGACAATTAAAACCATTCGTTTCAATGCCATTCTAGACCACTCCGCTAATGGCTGATATTAGCAGTGATGTATGGCAACATTTTGCTAAAAGTGACAATGGCGCTAAATGCCAATATTGCCATAGTGTAAAATCCTTTAGTGGGGGATCAACTTCCCACTTGAGACGACATTACAATAGAATTGTAACGGAAGGACGAAAAATGGAATTGTATTTTAGTGTATTAAGTAATTGTATGTATTAAGTAATTGTTGAGTGTATTAAATTATGACAAATGAATACAGCAGAACTATGTATAATCGAATAGTGAGTTTTGTAATGGTTTGAAGTGAACAGCAGAGCAACGAACTGCGAAAAAATTAAGAAACTGCAACGTTTTAATTATTGCATCATCCTAATTATGTACAGATCGCGCAAATCGATCAATTATTGCATCAGCCCGATCATGCTGAATCAGCATGATGACGTCAAGCTGACAGAGATGAACCAATTGCAGCAGCCCGATAATGCTGAATCAGCCCGATGCCGTCAAAATTACCCAATCACTTAGAACTAGAATTAAGACTATAAAAACCCGTGAATTTCAATAAACGAGTTGAGTTGTATTTTGTACCGAAACCTGCTGCAGTCTCGTCTTTCACTGCTAACCATCTTCTTTCAGGTAAACCCTCCTCGGCCCTTACCCCGCCTCTTGATCCTCTAGAGAACCCCACCCGCGGTAATTCTCTTCTGGACACCAATTGGCATACCCGGGAAACTGACTAGCCTCCCCACTCCCAGGAAGGTTCCATAGTTAGTGCAGCGCTCAGTCTTTGGATCCGCTAGAGAACCTCACCGGCGGTGATTTTCTCTTGGATACCACTTGGCATATACGAGCGGCTGGCTAACGTCTTTGCTGTGGAAAGGTTCTATAGAGCAGCGCTTAGCCCTGCGATCCGCTAGAGAACCCCACCCGCGGTAATTCTCTTTTGGACATCGATTGGCAGATACGGGCAGCTGACTAACCTTTCTGCACCCGGGACGGTTCTATAGTTGGGTAGCGCTCAGCCTTTTGGTACATTAGAGAACCCCACCCGCGGTAATTCTCTTCCGACCACCATTCGGCAGATATGGGCCACCGACTAGCCTCCCCTTCTCCTCTTCTTGGGAAGGACAGTCAGACAAATACACTCCTGGTGACAGCCTGCTAAAAAGAAAGACGCCATCGACACTCAGGCAATAGCGGCTGGCGGACTGAAAGGTTCGCACATGATCAGGTCCAGACCTCTCCGAGGTTTAATCTCTTCATATGATGTTCGCATCACCAGTTTGGAGTAGCTGCGCTCGCACTTATACAAAAAAAACTACAAACCAAGCAAAACAAAATCATAAAAATGATGCTAAACTTACCAGCGTGGTACAGCATAAGGGCTTCACACAAAGAGACGAAAATTCCAAAACTACAAGAATTTATAGAGAAATTGAACAAGAATTACTCAAACAGATGCGAGGCGCTATCCTGCAACAGGTGAAAGGTTCGGCCACATCAACGTGGATATCACTGGCCCTCTACCACCATGCCAAGGATTTCGTTACTGTTTAACAGTGACAGGTTCTCCCTATGGCCCGAAGCAATTCCGATCAAGGACATATCGGCGACGAAAGTAGCCTCAGCACTAGTATACAACCGGATCGCACGTTTCGGAGTACCAGCCATTATAACAACGGATCAAGGCTGCAGTACGAGTCATCCGAGTCATCAAAAGGCATCCGTACTACATCCTATCATCCGCAGGCGAACGGATTGATCGAATGTTGGCACCGTACCCTCAAAGCAGCTATTTGTTGCAAAAATACGACCAAATGGGCTGGGCAACTACCCATCATCCTGTTGGGATTACGTACGACATACAAGCCGGATATCAAAGCGTCACCGGCCGAGCTTGTGTACGGTACTACATTGCGTATCCCGGCCGAGTTTTTTTCGGCAACGAGCAGACGAGCCCGTGTGATGTCACTTAGTTTGGCAGGACCTTGAGGGAATCCTGCGAGTGAATCTGTGCACCGGAGACGGCTTGGCATACGAAAGGATCTACTTTCGTACATTCGGATCTGCAGACAACTATCCATGTGTTTATCCGAAACGACACCGTACGCCCAGCTTTGACGACGCCGTATCAAGGCCTATACAAAGTGTTGGAAAGGGGCAAGAAGATGTTTGAAGTACAAGTAAACGGCAGAGACATCACCGTATCAATAGATCGACTGAATCCGTGTTTCCAGGCTAAAGACACTGAGGACGAAATGGAAACGACGCCACACGGAACTTCCCAGCAGTCTATTACTGTGTCCAAAAAGTAAGGTGACACGGTGTCCAAATTGCCCGCGTAAATGGATATCTTTAGTTTTGTATTTTTTATAGGTTGTCAGTGTCGTAACTCGCTGTATTTTCCATTCTTTCACGCATTACACGCCTTACATCCACCTATTACATCCACGTATAACATCTATTACAAGACTGCCCGTTTATCAACGACGCCTCTTCTCCGGTTCCCGTATGCGAAAATCCTCTTGCAAAGATCGGCTATCAGCCCCTCTCTCTCTCTCGATCATCGCTATCGCTCCTGCTACGATTATCATTATCTCTCCCTCTGTCTCTCCATTATCGCTATTGTTACTGTTTCGATTACCGCTATCGTTTCAAATATCGTTCTATCGCTCTCTATCTTTCTCTCTCTCTCTCTCTCTCTCTCTCTCGCTCTTTCTGTCTCTCTCTATCTCTTTCTCTTTCCTTCTCTCTCTGCACCCTTATCACTACATTCACCCTCTCCCCTATTCTATATGTTAAGACTTACGCTGTGTTCCACTCAGACTAATGAAATGCGAGAAGTGTATGAAAAAAAGAATTACCGCATCTCACCTACGCTTGTAAATCCCAATTATGTTCCTCGAGCTTCCGGGTAAGATCCTAGTGGTAGACGTGGTAAAGAACCATATCTTTCAGCCTTTCTGGTTTCTTGATGATTCGCCTCGATCTTTCAACGCCTGCGTCCTCCGAACTAGGCGGTGCGCGCCTCCGGCTTCTACGGACGACGGTGACACAGGAAGATCCTCGCCGTCGCATGCCACCGCTGATCTCGGCGCCCTCTTGACTTCTCTTGCGCTACGAGTGAATTGAAGGCCATGGTCGTTGCGGACAACCACCTTTGGTCCGTGGCGACCCAGAACCGTATACTCCTCACGGGAAAACGAATGGTCCGTCTTATTTCTCCTGGGAAGCCACAGATCAACCCTGTCGCCGACAGCTATACTGGATTCCCTAGCTCCTCGGTGGTGATCGACGTATTCCTTGCTGATTCACTTTGCCGCCGCGTCCTGTTCGCGCACGTTTTCTCTATCCCGGTCTCGAGCCCGGACTCCCACAGACTGGGAAATAGGCCACGATACTTCCACCCGACTAACAATTCAAACGGTGTCACGCCGAGACGAGCAAGAGGTTTCGCTGTGTTATGCACGTGCACATAATCGTCCAGGGCCTCTTTCCACGCGCGTCCTTCCTGCTTAGCAGCTGCTATGGCTTTTATAATTCCTTGATTCTGCCTCTCTGCAGCTCCGTTAGACTGGGGATTCAACGATATCGACTTATTTACTTTTACACCTCTTTCCTCCCAGTACTTTATGAATTCGGTGCTTTGGAACGGGGGTCCGTTGTCGCTCTGGATGGTTAGAGGCAATCCCCAAGTGAAAAGAATTCTGCTAAGGGCCGCGTTCGTGCTGCCGGCATCTGTACACCTCATCTCAGTTGCGCTGATGTACCTCGAGTACGTATCAACTACAACCAGCAGTTCCACTCCGCCGGGAACTGATAGGAAGTCGATTTGTAACACCTGCCGGTAGGGTGCGGCTCGTCAAGGGAAGCGGTGGATTCCGTTTCGAGATAGCTACGCAGGTTCCGCATGCGTTAACAAATGTCTCCACTTCCTTACCCAAGTTCGGCCACCAAAAGAACTCTCTTAGAATCCGCTTCATGGCGGAGCTTCCGATGTGGCCTTGATGGGCTGCCGCCACTATCCGAGGCCTAAGGTCCTTGGGAGCGGCTACCTTATCGTCCTTAGAAATGATCGCTCCCAATAGCCGTGGCCACACGGGGCGAAAACTCTAGCGCAAACGAAAAAATTAATGTCAAAACGGTTTCGCTTAACCCTTACACGCTGTCAAACTTTTATACGTCCGCGGACTTTTTCGCTGAACCCTTGACGCTATCGAACGCTTTATTTACGAAAATGTAGGTTCTTTTCGTATTGTTTTTGCATTTTTAATATAAATATAACGGCAACAGCAACAAAATCGTTAAAAACTGCAAAATTTATTCGGAAATCAACTTCAGCGGCCAAAACACAGATGAAAACAATACGTTTGACATTTCGGCATAAATTTTCGGGTTTTTACCCCTGCCACACGAAGCGAAAACATTTTGGCATTAATGTGCAAATTTGCGCGCAAATTTTCGCCCCGTGTGGCCACGGCTAATGAACGTAATGTTTTTGCTTCGACTTCGTACCTCTTTAAGGATTCTGGCCACTTCTAAGAACTCAAAGCCTTTCTCACATCGATGAGTTCCTGGTCATTTTCGGAGGACTGTTCTACGTCTTTCCAGGTAATACTCATTTGGTTACTGTCCAACCTAAAAAGTAAGTGGCTATCGGCGCTATCGTCAAAAGGTTCCTCTGTCCTGTTGGCATTGGGCACTAAGGCGTGACAGGGCGTCTGCAACATTCAGGTGGCCAGGTATTCGTTTCATCTCGAAGTCGAACGCTTGTAATCGCAAGGCTCACGACTCCACTCGCGTAATTGCGCGCTTGCTGAATCTGTGTCCTCCACCGAATATGAATTCGTTACCCTCTGAATCCGTTCTTATCGCAAAACGTTTTCCGGTCAAGTAGAATGCGAAGCGTTCTACACTCCACACGATTGCAAGCGCTTCTCTCTGGGTTTGGGGATACTTTTGCTCCGTTGGCGATAAGGCCTTTGAGGCGCATGAGATGATGCGAGGTTTACTGTGACGGTCAAATTGTACCAATACTGCGCCAAGGCCCACGGAAGACGCATCAACGTATAGCTCCGTTACGTCGATGGGATTGAAGTAGCCTAGTCTGGATATCGACTTCAATGCCTCGTTTTTTGAGATAAGAGAACTCATCCTCTTCCCCTTTGGACCAGTAAAAAACAATCCGCCTTCGCTGAGTTCCTCAAATGTTTGGTCACGTCGGCTCGCATGAAGATAAATCGCTCCGAAAAGTTCATGAATCCTAAAAAATTTTTCACTTCCTGTATGTTCTCCGGCCTACGAAAATTCCCGACTGCCGCTAGTTTCGTATCCTCCACTTGTAAGCCTTCGTTGGTCAATGAGAATCCTACGAACTTAACTTTTTGCTGACCGAACACGCATTTGTCCTTATTGATCCGTACATTATGCTCCTGAACGTCGTACGTCGTACTCTCTCTTATTTTTGCCGTGAATTAGGATATCGTCCAAGTAGCATTTCTGTCCTCGGCATCCTGCTAAAACTACGGTCTGCATTGCCTCCTGAAAGATGTCCGGTGCATTGCAGAGGTCAAATGGTAATCGTATGAAGCGGTATGTCGCGTCTCCGGCGAAGAAATTAGTCAAATGACGCGATTCCTCCGCTATTACCACATGAAAGAATGCGCTAGATAAGTCGATCGTGGAGAACCATTGCGCTCCGTGCAAATCGTTAAGTATTTCCTCTATAGTAGGCATCCTGAATGGTGTTCTTATGATGCACCTATTAGGTCCTCGTAGGTCCACCACCAGGTGAATGTCGTCCTTGCCCTTAGGGACCACCAACAACGAGGAGCAAAAGGATCTGTCCATCTGGTCCGTCACTCTCTCTATTATTCCTGATACTAACTGCTCCTCCAGTCTCCGTTGTGCTTCCTTACGAAACGGCAAGGGGATGTTGGTATAAATATTGCGCGACGGCGGCATTTCTTTGTGATATTCTATCACAATTGGCGGCATGTTGAATTTGGGAAATTCGTTGTAAATTGATATGGCCCGTATTTCCACCTTCAATCCGAGCTGCTAGACGCTATACCGTAGCGCCGTATCTCTGCTTAGAAGGGGCTTGGCTTCACGGACGACGTAGACTTTTACTAATAACCTGGGGCGGTCCTCAGAAATTAATAACTCCGCTACGAAGGTACTTTCTACATGAACCTTCTCGGCGCTAGCGTAGGCGTATAAAGATTTGTCTGAACCGCTCGTTACGCTGAAAATGTGTTCCCTGGACTGTTCATCGCCCATAAGTAAACTGAATATGCCTTCGTTAACGGTGTTGACCTCCGCCCCTGAATCTATCAGAAACAGTATCGGTACATTGTTGATGTGGCCAAGGACAGTTCCTTCGTTGCCAGTCAACTCCAAGTGTTTTTTAGTCCCTGATACCTTCGCAATAACCTGAAATAAATATCAATCATACAATTTGGTTAGTCAAACGACTAGTACGTACATCAACCCCTTGTCTGCTCGAGTAACGAAATATAGGTTTACATTCCTACTGGAATTAACTACTGACAAGAAGTTTATTCCATTTCCGAATTCGTTACCATAAAAAAAAATTCATAACAGCAATCGAATGTGTACGTGCGTCCACGCCATCGAAATTCAACTGTTCGGTTCACTTACGGCTACCGCATCCTCAGTTTCCTCTTTCATTAGGGCTGCCACCTTGGCGCGTCTGGCGTCTCCGTCGTCCGAGCTCCTACGTTTGGATGAAGCAGGGGAAGGGAATTTGGTGCAAGCCCTCTCGATGTGGCCCACGATTCCGCAGTTGTGGCACACTTTGTTTTACAACAGCGCGAAACATCTGAAGGGCACGTGATTGTTGCTTGTACAGCTCCAGCATGGTTTATCCAGCTTCCCATTTTGGCCGGTTGGGTGTGAATTTGGCCAATTCTTCTTGCGGCCTTGCGCGTCGAACGGCCTGTTCATCGTCCGCACCGCTTTAGGGTGATCTCCTCGGAAGTTATTCCTCTGTGGCCAGTTTCCTCTCTGCTGGCCGTAAGAAACGGCTGCCACTGTAACGTCGCGTGCTGCGGGGTGTGCTTTTGCGTAAATCTTCTCGTTATTCCGGTCGAGTTCGTAGCCACGGATTCTGTCGACAAGGTCCGAGGGCGAACCACCTTTGCGTAGCACTTTACGACCTGCCTCTCGCACTTTGATGTGCACCGCGTGTTACTGGATCACGTCAGCGACGCTCTCCAGTAACTTCTCCCCATCGTAGTCGCACAGCTTGGCCGCAGCTATTACGCGTTTGAGGTACTTCGATTCCTGCTCGTTCTGCTGCTGGACCATACTTCTCAATTTCTGCCGCTGTGTCAGGCTATACTCGCGCGAGCCAAAGAAGGCTTTCAGGCGGTCCATAGCGCCTGACTATGAAGTGACCTGACTGTCAAGCGAAGTCGCTGGTGCCTCCTCTAAAATCTCTAGCAGCTTTGAGCCAGCCTTCACCTTGAAGACGTTCATTTTTGCCGCCTCGTCGACAATTCCTACTACAGCTAACGACGCTTCCAACATGTCCCTCCAGGTTTCGAATGATCGGCGACTAATATCGTCCTCGCCTTCGTCTGGGGTGCACGGCGGGACGTTCATTGATGCCACCGCCCACGAGTTCAATGACGCCGTCATCGTCGGCAATGGCGGGTTAATGGCGTCTTCCATCGTAGAGCATTGTAGAGGGTCATTGGTGTTTGGCTCGCAGATGAAAGCCGAACTTCAAGTTCGCATTTTGTCCGCATTCCTCTTCCTTAACTCCTTCTTCAGCCACTTATTATCCTGTACTGCTCTTTTCAGTAATTGTTGCAAACTTTTGTTAGTCTTCGTTTTTGTTTTTCTAAAAAAAAATAGAACATCATGAATATTAGTAAGCTACCAGCTCGGGGGTGCTTCCTGGAATCTAGCCCGAATGACTATTCCAGCTACGTAGAGGCTCAGGAATCTAACCGACGAGGTTATTCCAGCCAATGCACGTGAAATTCATCCTCTCGGGGATGTGTCTGCGAAACACCCAAGCTACACATCACTCCTAAGACACCCTTCCATCAGTGTGTCTCTCAAGGTTAATCCATCGGCGTTGCACTGTAGCGTCATGCACAGGGAAAAACGTTTTCCTAGAACTTAGTGACGCCGCGCCACTCGTAAGTCACTCGCTCGTCATTCGCCCAGAGGCGCTTCCTGGAATCTAGCCGGGATGGCGGTTCCAGCTGCGGATCGGCGGTCTAACTGAAGAGGCTGTTTCAGCTAATGCACGTGAAATCCACACACTCGGAGATGTGTCTCGGGACCACCCAAGCCACACATCACTCCTAAGACACCCTTCCATCAGTGTGTATCTCAAGGTTGAACCATCGGCACTAGCACTGCGCGTCGTGCGCTGGGAAGACCATTTTCCTAGAATCAAGTGACGCCACGCAGCTTCTAAGTCACTTGCACCGAGCCGCTTGCCTTTTAAACCTTATTCACTTATTTATTTTTCTGTTTTTTTTTCTTTTTACACTAAACTCACTTCCCGGGAGCTTTTGCGCTTCGTAACTCGCTGTATTTTCCATTCTTGCACGCATTACACGCATTACATCCACGTATCCACCTATAACATCTATTACAAGACTGCCCGTTTATCAGAGACGCCGCTTCTCCGGTTCGAAACCCTCTCTCAAAGATCGGCTATCAGCCACTATCTCTCTCGATCATCGCTATCGCTCCTGCTACGATTATCATTATCTCTCCCTCTGTCTCTCCATTATCGCTATTGTTACTGTTTCGATTACCGCTATCGGTTCAAATATCGTTCTATCGCTCTCTCTCTCTCTCTCTCTCTCTCTCTCTCTCTCTCTCTCTCTCTCTATCTATCTCTTTCTCTTTCCTTCTCTCTCTACACCCTTATCACTACAGGGATTTCATGTCTTGTTAATTGCAACTAACTCGGGATTAATAATAAGGAATAGTGAAACTTCCAACACATTTCAGAAAACGTCGCAAATGAAATGCTACCCCACTCACAAATGAAATGTTATCCGCTGTATACACCAGACATTGTTCTTTCTGAATGCAGCTTGTTTGGTTGCCTATATTTGTTTGTGCACAGAACCTCACCCATTTAAAAATGGGTAGTTGATTGGATTGCTTTAAAAGATGAGAAGTTCTTTCGATATGCAATTCGAAAATTACTCGTAAGATGGAAAAAGTAGTGGCCGGCGATGGGTAATGTTTGGATTAATGTATTTATTCTGTTTAATAAATCGGAATAGCGAGTTTCACGTCCGTTCTCGGCGGTTAGTACATTTGATCTTCGCCGTTTATTAATCATCCCATTCGTCCGTTACAATTCGTTTAAGTCCATGTCTCCAAAACTTATACTAAAAACCCACCACATGCATTCAAACCCACCACCTATTTGAAAAAACCCAACATTCCGGCCACCAAAAAATGCAAATTTTTTATAAAACTCCTCCTAAATCAGCATCAGTGAATACATCCTAATATCACTGAGTACCTGCTCGCTATCAGTGTTGGTTAAGCCCTAATCCGCTGACTTAACGGGATCTGTTTCGATGCTGAATTGATTTGGCAGCAGTGCCAACCTTGCCGCTTCGCGTGTAATGTCCTTCCCTGACGCTATCCGCAACGTCACCACGCGGACACCCTGTCCTTGCCTGGATGGGTCTTCACGATCCTGCCCATCGGCCCCACGGTAGGTGCTAAGTTATCTTCTCGTATAACTTCCAAATGTCTCTCTTTCAGATCTACCGGCGGAGCGCGCGCGTGGAGTTGTTGCAGGCATTCCGTATACCAACGTGCCCACACACACTGAAGATGTACCTCGTAATCGCGCAGCCTATTCATTGGTCCCTAATTAACGTCTATCTGCGGTAGTGCGTACATACCCGAACCAACGAGAATGTGCCCTGGTATGCCCCGCCGCTTCCCACAACCCACCGAAGTATGGGGCACGAGGCGGGATTAACTTCCAACGAATCGTCTCGTCCCGCTCCTGACTGTTGCACTTCATCTTCTTGTGCACCCGGTGAAGTTTGTGTGCTGCCCCCTTGAAACTCGTGACGTTATCCGAGTGATCCTCCACCACCAGACCTCGACGTGCGATGAATCGACGGAGTCCCGACAAGAAAGCTGCCGTCGACAGAGCCCTCACTAGCCCTAAGTGCACCGCCCTAATGGAGAACCACACAAAAACTGCGATGTATGCCTTTGTAACTCTGTATGCCGGTCCGCAGAAGTCGACACCCGATACTGCAATTGGCCTCGTCGGAGACACTCGCGATGCTGGTAGATTCAAGCTCCGTCCACCGATGATCCAGAAGCGCTGCCGCAGCGCGGCTGGAAGTAGTTGAGTCCCAACATGCAGTAGCCGCAGATGGTAAGCCTCCGTCAACAGCACCGATAACGGGTGGTTCGACGCCAGCGCAATTGAGTGGATGGTTGCCCTAGTTCCATGAGCGTTGCGCAGCCGCCCACCGACTCGCAACGTCCCTGCTCCGTCCAAAAACGGCGCCAACCACTTCAGGTGAGAGCTGCGTGACATCTCTCGGCCCTTCTTGATGGTCTGAATTTCCTCCAAAAAAGAATCATATTGAGCCAACTAGCACAGCCTGAGCTCCACCTGATGAAGCTCATCCCTTGATAACGATGTCCATGATCCGTGTGATGCTTTTGTGCTACCCGTTGCAGCCTCCTGCAACCTCCGAATGTACCGCAGCCAATATGCCGTGGCCCGTTGAAGCTTTGGGTACGACGAAAACCGTGAAAACAGATGCGTGGTAAAGCTTGCCAACGTAGACATCCCGACAACCAGCTCCGGGTCAGCTTGCTCCTCACCCTGGATGATCACCTCGTCCACGCACGTCGCTCTCTTCGGCCACTGAGCTTCCGGGAAGGCCAACCAATGCGATCCATGCCACCAGCGATGACAAGCGACCAGCTTGTCTGGCAGCAACCCTCGCGAAATGTCGTCTGCTGGATTGTCTACACCCGGCACGTGTTCCCAAATCGCCCCTAGATTTGCCTTCTGAATTAGCGCAACTCGATTGCAGACTGCGTGCGGATTGGACAAGTACACTACCTTCGACTTTGCCGTCAGCAGCAGCACCGAGATACCGGTTTCCCTCTCCGCCCGAACGTAGAGACATGCACTATATGCCTCGTGTGAGGCATCCATAAATGCATGCACCTGAACACTTGATGACTGCGGAAACGCCCCAAATCGCGGCACTTCCAGCTGCTGAGGCGCGGACAGCGCCGTATGATTCCATGACCAATGACCGGCCACCCTGACCTGCACATCTGTCCGTGGAGATCCTGAGATTACTGCTTGCCGCGGAGCGGGCATGCAGCGCGTACCGGAAGCCCTATCCGGCACGTCCTTGAGCGTAGCCACTGCTGGGGTTCCTGATTGCCGCGGAGCGGACATACCGTGCGTGTCGGCCACCCTGACCGGCACGTCCTGCGTCGTAGACCCTGGGGTGACTGCTTGCCGCGGAGCGAGCATGCAGTGCATGTCGGGCATCCGGACCGACCCGTCCTTCGGTGAAGAAGATGAGGACCCTGATTGCCGCGGAGCGGGCATACAGTGTGTGCCGGCCACCTTGACCGACCTTTCCTTCGGTGAAGAAGATGAGGTTACTGCTTGTCGCGAAGTGGGCCTACAGTGTGTGCCGGCCACCCTGACCGGCACGTCCTTCAGTAGAGACGCGGGAAACACTGATTGCCGCGGAGCGGGCATGCAGTACGTGTCGGCCATCCTGACCGGCACTTCCTTCGGGGAGGAAAATGAGGTTACTGCTTGCCACGGAGCGGGCATGCAGTGTGTGCCGAACACCTTCCGCAGAAACCCCTTCACCACACGAACCCGACGCTCGAAATCGACATGATCACGAAAGACGGCTTCCTCGTCCTCCTCGTCCTCTAACGTATCCCCTAACTCCTCCCATGCTGCGTTCTACTCGCGATAGCACCTTTCGAGCTCTACCATCGCGTCGGGAAACTGGCTCGCTTCGTCTTCCCGGAATGTCTCACGGAACCGCTCCAGCTTCTCAAGTTCTTTCACTGCACATCGCATTGCCACCAGGACGGCCTTCATTCTGTATGTACTTAACTATTTCGTACGACACAACACAAACTTGTGAAAAAAGGTCCCTTACTCGGCCGTTACTTTCGAAAACGACGCCACCAACTTTTGCGCGAAACCAAAGGTCGACGACCTTTCACCGAGCACCAAACCACCGAAGACCGAGCGTACCGAATGCACTCTTTATTGCAGAGTGCAAACCACGACAGCCAAAACTCGCGAAACCCTTGCTTGCCGGGTTTTCCGATTTCCGTTCCGATTCCCCGATCCGGTTCGAAGGACCAAAATGTTTAATAAATCGGAATAGCGAGTTTCACGTCCGTTCTCGGCGGTTAGTACATTTGATCTTCGCCGTTTATTAATCATCCCATTCGTCCGTTACAATTCGTTTAAGTCCATGTCTCCAAAACTTATACTAAAAACCCACCACATGCATTCAAACCCACCACCTATTTGAAAAAACCCAACATATTCTTTTGGTTTTGAATATCAATGGTTGAATATCAATTCTTTTGGTTTTGAGTAGAATGTTGAGCCAAAAAATCGAAAAACTAATTCAGGGAACTAATACATCTCAGTACCCAATATCAATTCCATAGTATTTACGGAACGGACAGGTTTTTGTTGGCACCGGTGGAGGGGTACCATCTCTCATCTAACAACCACATTTAATCGGTTATTAAACACTTAAATTTCATTTATAAACCCCCAAATTGATGCAATATTGTAAAGATGTAGATATTGACTTTTTAGCATCTTGCTAGAAAAACAATAAGAAAGGCGAACTAATGAAGTAAAATGAATGAGAGTTCATAACAAACCCGTATGAAATCGGGTAAATCAGCTAGTCGACAATAAATCATAGAATCCGCTCTCGGTAGAATGATTATTCATGACCCCACGCAAACACTGAAGGAGGACGTGAAGACAGGGATGACATCCTTTTTGCTTAACTTCCTCTTTTTTCTTCTTCTGCTACGTCTACTTCTTCTCTTGTTGTCATCTTTTTGTTGGGTAGTATTTGTGAACGCTTCGTAAATTCCGTAGCCGGATTGTGTTGATCTCTTCCGGCACATCTTTTGTCCAGTACCTTGTGCCTAGACAGCTAATTATTTTCCGCCCTTTTGCCTCCCCCTTCTATCTTCTTTTTCTTCTTTTTTACTTCTTGCGCGAAAAGCGCCTTGGGCAGTCGGGATCGTGTTTTGGCAGCAACTCGACCATAAACTTGTGCCGTACAGTTCGCGCTGGGCTGCGTCATGATTTATCACAGCCGAAGAAGCTGTTGCGGTCGAGCGGCAGGTTGCGAATGAGGCAACCGTAGGCTTGACACTGCATTAAGAATACATCTCTAATCCATTTATAATCGATATTGAATTTACATCTGAATAGGTACCCATAGCGCGACAGATGGATCTGCGACGTGTGCGACGTGGAATCGGTCAGCTAACCAATAGACCATACTTCCACCCTCCATCCGGCCCTCACCAGCAAGATTGCCGTATTTTTTAAGATTTGCCCGCCCGCACAAGCCAACGGCGGTCGAGCAGCTTTCCATGAATTCAAGATTGCCCGAAGGTTGCTGAGTCTGGGGCCTGCGGCGGTAGATGCCGAAGGCCCAGGAAGGCTCGCGGCTAGATGGTGAAGGATGCGCTAATGATTTATCTATTTCCTAGTCGATTAGGGAAATTGGTTTAGGTTACACATTAGAGCTCGTGTGGCTGTCCCGTTCCTATCTTTACTCTGCGGTAGTGTTCGCTTGTTGGCTGATATACAGCAGCGTCCCGTACGCATTTCTTGACATTTTTACCCCGTGTCTACACAACCATTTAAATCCAGGGAAAAATGAACAAACTTGTTTCGATATGTGTTCATTTTGTGTTCTTTTCCCCCCATTTTAATGGCAGTGAGGATAGGGCATGAAAGGGATTTTTCTTTGAATGGATTATCCATGCGTTAGTTGGGAAAGAGTCTGAGAAAGAGAGCGACTACAGTAATCGATGCAACGCGCATACAGTCAAACTGTACACAGCTGCAATCCCCATTACAACCAAATCCATTCATACGCATACAAGAATGAGCAGAATCAACATCATCCGGCTTCATCTTCGTTGAACTGCCGCTTCCTGCCCGATTGTGCAGTCGAAGAAAACGAGGTCAAGATGCACAACCCAGGCCGTTAAAAATATATGATATGCTTAAAAAAATCCCGGCTAGAACCAGGAAAAGGGGGCTCTCATACAAATCTTTGCTACCTTTCATAGATTCAGCGCCTACTTGGATGCAGCAAACATTTTTTGCAAAGCAACGCATCGGGAAAAAAATCACAGTGCACTATGATAACTGACTGACTCGGAATGAAAGAAATAAATTTAAAGCTGAATAAAAATTTCAAAGACGGTTTAGGATGGTTGTAAATTTGTTGATTACATTTTTTAAAGAACTCAGTATTTTGTGTCACATTTTCTCATCAATTGGACAATGTTTTCCAGGTATATTTAATTCGTAATAAAATCTAAGTAATCTGGTAAAAATATAGCAAACCTATCGGTTGTTATTGTAAAATAAACAATATACAAATAAACCTAAAATAAAAAAGTAACAAAAACAAGGTTGAAAGGACAAAGTCGAGATGTACGAAGAATGCGAAACGTTCGCAATGAAAGGGCTGAAGAAGAACAAGAAATCGCTCTTGAAGAGATTGCTATTAGAATGGATCCACTGCCTGTGTCTCGCGCTCAAAGAGAATCAGCCCGTGAAACGGCTCGGTTAGCCGCGCGAAATGCTCGATCGAACACCAGGCATCAAGAAATAGATCAATTTCGACGCTCAAGAAGAAATGCATCAAGTACTGATTTGGATAAAGCAGCGTTTCGATACGATTGCAATATTGATTATAGCTCGCATCCTTGCGTTAGCATTGGCGCAATGAATGTTGTTTGTAAGTACTGCCATGCATTGAAGTTTTCCGGAGAAACGCCAGGATTGTGCTGCCTTAAGGGGGGGCTTTGGTTATTTCGAGTCAAAAACAGGGTTATTTTTGACGATTTTTAGTGAAGAAATCGTTTAACTTTATTTTTTCAACTGAGTGTCATATTAAACTACAACTTTTCAAGAATATTTGGTTCTATTTTGGGGAAGATTTGTTCAAAACTACGTTCATGGCTTCCAATCTAGAAAGGCAAGTTTACAAAAATGTACTTTTTGCGGTGCCTACCGTAGCCACGTGCTGGGTCATCAGAAATATTCAAATGAATATTCTTTTGTTAGATTATAAGTTTATCCAGGTAGCCCCGTCGAATTTTTGTTAAATTTCGGATTTTTCGATTTTTAGCAGATTTTTTAAGTTGAAAAAGTGATACTTTTTTCAATGTTGCCTCAAAAAACGAGCTTTACAAAATTCAAAAAATTGTTTAAAAAAAAGTATCAACAATTTTCATAAAAACTCGACGGGGCTACCTGGAAAATAGTGTACAGATTATGTGTTCAAAATTTCAAATCGATCGGTCCAGTAGTTTTTATGCTACGATGGGCACCGACTTTGAAAACGCAGGTTTTGGGATTCGCGATTCAAAGTTGCGAGATGCTTTGAGCCTTGTATGAAGCTCTGTTTTTCAAAAATCAATATCTTTGTCAGTTTTGTTTCGACTGATCCCAAAATTTTTCATAATACTCTTGAAAGGCTAAGCCCTCATAAAAAATTGTAAAAAGTATATGCGAAGAATTAAAATAAAATACCCAAGCCCCCCCTTAATCCCTCACCTGAGCCATTACATTCATTGCTTTCTTATGATTACAAAGTCGTGATCATAGCAAATAAACGGCTATTTGGAACACACGAGCGCACTTTTAACGCTCCAACAATAGATGAAATTGCCATTTTAGTTGTTGGTGAGAACTTGAATTCACGCGACATTGTGCTTGCACGACGCGGTACTGGGCCATCATATTTTATTCTTTGGAAATACGAAGTTTGCTGGGGTTGCTAGTAAAATAATATTAACATCGTTTTGCTCTCTGCATGTTGCTGTGTTTAATTTTTTTTAGATAGACCATCACTACATCCCGGCACAAGAACTACACTGTCCGCGAATCTGGATCGTAATATACCGCTAGCATTGCTTGGTGCCTACGAGAAGCATATGCAACGGAAGGACAATGCATGACATTTGGACTTCCGTGTTCACGTATAGTAACGGGATAACAAAACAAATACAAGATAAACGTGAAGGGAGCGCATCCATTGCGCGAGATGCACAGACAGCAGAATGTATATTGGGTGGCCGTGGCCATCATCGTGGTAGTGGCCATAGCGACAAAACAAAGATGCAAATGCTAACTTTTATGAGGCAATGTCCTCATAAAAGTTATCCCGGATCCCCGGATCCTTGCGGTCAAACGTTAGCCAGTGGCAGGTGAAACCAACAAATGGAAACATAAATCAACCCCTGTTGAAGTGGTAAGGGTACGACCACGTGGTTATCCTGCAACAGCAGCAGCAACAGGGAAGAATAGCAGTAGGCTATTTTCATTACGAGCTCACTGATGGAGATTGAAAAAAGTTAGCGTGTATGCGTATCTCGGGTACGCGCGCGCGCGCGCTCGCGTGTGTGAGTGTGTGTGTGTTGGTGTGTGTGTGTGTGTGTGTGTGAGAGAGAGAGAGAGAGAGAGAGAGAGAGAGAGAGAGAGAGAGAAGAAGAAGAAGGCAAACACACAGCCAAAAAGGCGATCATCGAGACAAAACAGACGAAGATGGCGAATGTTAATGCTACTAAATGTTCTGCTTGGATCTTCACTTTTGACTAATTGAATGGAGTCTCAGTATACCTCAGTATCAGACGCTGTCTCGGTATTCCGACCCGATGACTGCGATGAAATTTGACTGTTGTGGCATGAATATGTACTGCGAACCATTATGGCTTACCATAAAATGACAGATTGCACGGTAATTTTTCTACGATGTCCATAGCGATAGCAATTTTGTCTGTATACTCGAGGCAACACAGAACCAACCGAGCTAACTCCACGCCTGATGCAACAAGGAACCGCATGCAGGACGCTATTAAGGCCCACTCAATTCAATTTTCAATGTATACGAGGTACACGGCTCCGTCATCACCTACCCTTGCGGCAGGAGAATGCAAGGGTGCCAAGTGCCATAACACTCTGCGATAGGTGTGTGCCCTCCCCACTCCCGCCTTGCCTCTCTTTTCCACAACATTAGCATTGAAACACGGAGTGTCCATATTGTGAATTTTTTTACGATAATTACTGCACACACAAACACACATAGCACATAGACATAGACCCCGATGAGTAAAGTAGTTTCCCGCTGGAAAGACATACAAAAGGATTAAGGCCATTGCCAACACCACTACGAGCTCCACTGTGGACTGGCTGGCCGTAAACCGGCAGCTCGCAGATTAATGTTTATGCGATTTGTAATAATACTGGCTGAAAGAGGAGAAGCAACCTTAGCAGCCGACGGTAGCAGCGGTTACGACGAACAGGGCATAAAAATCAACAACAAACATTCGGGACTTACCGCAGCACGCATATCATCGCCCACCATGATCGCTCGCTAGCGGCTCACAACAACCCGGATAGTTGATGAACCATAGGCCCCAGATGTAGCTTTCCATAAACCGACAAATGTGTTGCTTCACTGAAGACGTGCCGCTACGATGCTGCGGAACATCAAACACGGATGCAGTCGTGCGCTCTCGTCGCGATGCTCCAAGCACATTTTAACAAGATTTAATTAAACTTTAAAATTTTATGTTTCTCCTTCTACCAGCCATTCTTCTAATGTCAACCGCTTAGTGACCAGTTTGTCCATTCACAAACATTCGAGCGCAGGACGGTCACGGTTTCGCGCAGATGGCAGTCGGAATTTATCGAACGTCGGGGGCGTCGCGTGAATCATTTTCCAATTGCAAAAATTTTGACACCTCATAAACTGGACATCAACAACAGGAGCAACAATTGTCGAATAAAGTATGTGAATGTATTAAGGTACAGGATGCGCCATTTAGACAAGACCTATTTAAATGTTAAATAACTTCACCATTTTTCGGCCGAGTCGAACAAATCGGCAAGACTCTGAAACGTCAGTCTATGCCATTTTAGTCATGAGTCGATTCACGCCAAAAGCGCGGGCTGAAATTGTAGCGCTGTACATTGAAAATAATCATTCATTTGTGAAAACTGAAAAATTGAATGTTAAGTGGGATTGGACGAGCCGGTTTTTTTTCTGTGAGGCTATTTAAAGAGTAAGGCTATGCTACTAAACCGAAGACTATTGAAGAACTCAAAGTTTATACCATATCAAAAATAGCTGATGTTACGCCTGAAATATTATCGAAAACAATGCAAAAATCCCCTAAAAGGACCGTATTTTGTGTATCCCATAGAGGTGGCCATTTGATCAAAATTAAATTCTGAGTGAATTAACAATAAATGGCATTGTACACCCTAAATAATCATGATCATTTTCCAAAATTGGCTGAAAAATGGCGGAGTTGTTAAACATTTAAATAGATCCTGTCTAGATGACGCACCCTGTACATCTCACATTTTGACGTGCCGTGTATCTCACATTTTGACATCCGATTATCGTTAGATTATCTTCTAGAGTTTTTAAAACCGACACTAAATTTCCAATAATGATGTACTGTGTACCAAGATTTTGAGAACAAGCTATCAATCCTTTTTGGCACAATTTGTTTCATTCGAACAGCTATTAGAAATATTAAACCATCATTGGCTAATTTTGAGAATTACTTAGGTTTTCCGTGCATTATAAAAATTAAAGACTCGCCAACAGTTCTATGCTTTCAAATGGTTTCGGAATTTTTATGACATCTAGCGTTCTCCATTTAGCATTGTATTAGCATATTTTGTATTTATTATATTAGGATGTCACATCTGCGCTTGTCAATATCTATTAGACATGTATCTGACTGACAAGCAACAAAACAAAAAGAACTGTTTGAGCATAGAAGCAGTAAGAGATTCGTTTCAATATGCCATAGGTCTACACTTCTAATTGAAATTGGCCTAATTGAAATGTATGTTTTTAAATATACGATACCTCCGTAATTTTGTTTGATACACCTGGATCCTAACAATTGGCGAACAAAAACGGGACGAAGCAAATTTTAGCGCTAGGTGCCATAAATAAAGTTGAGTAAGACGCCATATTTTCCGTTTAAGGCCTCCACACAGGACCATAGAACGTCGTAACAGAGAAAATGAACAGACCCTATCCGGTTAGTGGCTTTGTTGTATGTGCATATCGTGAATGAAGGTTTCCAAAAGCTGCACAAACGTTGGGTAATCCTGAAAACGAAAGACGAAGCAAAACATGGTATCAGACCTTATATGGAACACACACACACACACACACACACACACACACACACACACACACACACACACACACACACACACACACACACACACACACAATTTCTTTCGCTTACCGTTGCTTTCATCACTGCATTTAGCTCGTTTGCTGCGTCCGGTGTGAGCAGCAAAGATTGGATGGCTCGGTCCAGCTGATCCTGCTTACAATCGTCGCCTGTTCGAGTCATAGAGTAAAGCAGGTTCATTATAGGACCAGAATAAAGCATTCCGTCAGCAGCAACCAGCTTCTGCAGTAGCGTTGTCACAAAGGAAGCGAGGAACTGCGTACGGAAGGCTGGTAACTGAAACAATTGCCAGCGTTCCTGGATTGCTTGCATCGAATGGAGCACCTCGTTAATAAGCTGAACATCGCTCGATCCCATGATAACTAGGCCATAGCTGTTCAGGATCGCCTCAAGCCGTCTTTGAGGAACTTGCGCAGCGACTGAATCAGCACCACCGGCGTTAGAGGATGGCCGAAACAGTTCAAATCTTTCGTGCAGCAACGAGTGAAAATTTTTAAACAATGCCTGGCAGACTTCATCCCGCAATTTTTCGTCTACAATCGCTTCGCTTTGGTCCCGGAACAATGGCCATATCGTAAAAACACTAAATTCAATTATTTCGGGCATTAGGTCACGATAGCTACGCGGGTGATCCACGATTAACTGAAAGATGCCCAGCAACGTGCTGACGGATTGCAAACGATGACTGGTCGCCGTAGCACTCTCAAATCGGTCAACGAACACGCGCACGATGACACGCAAGAAAGTTTCACCCAGTTGCACCTGAAGCACGTTGATCACGCTGTGAGAAAAATCTAGCAACTGACGCGTGAAGGCAGTGGTGCCGGTACTCTGTCCAGCAACGCAAATCGCTTGATACAACCCCAGCACCTTCTCAATGATGGGCCGATAAGCATTTACGAGCCGTTCTTTCACCACTCCGTTGTAATCGGAAAAGTTCTCGATCAAATCTGTTAGATAGATGATCTCTAACTTTATGCCGGCCATAGTGCCCACTATGGTATTTCGCAGTCCTGCCGTTTGATGCTCTTCCTCTGATTGCACTCCAGCGGTGAGCAAACGACACCAATCCGGATTGGATGGATCGAGACGAAGCAAATCTTGGGCCATTATGAGTACGTACTGATCTAAAAGATGTACGTGTTTCTGGCACACTGCAGGATCCTCGTTGACTGGATGTATCCATGGGCTGACGAAGCATCTGCAGATGGCCTTATTTAGTCGCTTCGCACTGAAAACATCGAGGTGTAAAAGCTTAGTTGAGTACAGCGGTTCCATGCACTCCAACAAGCATTGCGTGAGATGCCGTTTGCTGCTCGCGTGGCAGAGGAAATTCGCAGCTGCCATAGCCAATAAATTCCATTGGCTCTGATCTAAACGCTCGAGCGGTGCCAACAATCTAGCAACATGCATAAAGAGCTGCACAATGTACGCATTATGTGGTGACGCTTCCGTTCCGGAACCAAACTGAAGCAGCGACTGCAGGCACATCAACAGCTGGGCGGTACTGTAGTAAAAGAAGGAGAAAGCATAAATGAGTAATTACACACGCTTATGGAGCCCGCTGCATTAACTCTTACATATGAACAAAATCTCGCGCTAGGGATGGGCCAGCGCGGCAGAAGAACCGATCAGCGGGCACTTCGTCGGTAATGGCCAGAAAAAGGCACAGCTGATCAGAAATCACCCAATCGATGGAGGCATCAACCGACTGATATCTGCCACGTAGTGGGGCACACAGCCGCACTAGCATCTGGCATATGCTGGAAAAATCCCTCAACTGGAACCGGATCCGCGTGAAATTTGCCGGGTCAACCAATTCCGGTGGCGTGCTAGGGGTGCGCAACCGATTTAGGATTTTGCACATCTCAAAAACCTTCTGATAAGGAAGGGTTGTGTTAGCGATGACCTCGAACACGATATTGGTAATGTAAACTGGTTGGTATTGGGCAATCAGTTCTACCAAGTCCAGACATTGATTATAATAATGTTGCAGCTCCGTTTCCATCTATCGTCGGAGGGAATTGAGTTATAAAAACAAAACAGGATTAATGAATACTCTGGGTAAAACACAAGATTGGTCCAAAGTCTAAAGGGTGGTGGACACATACATTATCATCTAACTCTGTGTTGTCGAGCGATTGGAGTAGTTGCTTACTATCGTTATGGAACAGCATACGGGATAGTGTGTAGCTTCCGACCACCTGGATCGCATTGCCGATCGTATGTAACAGCTCCTTATTTACAAGCACCCTGCCCGTTCCATGTTGCCACACGTCGCGCGGTGTGACGTCGAGACCATTCTCTTCCGGACCACTGCGGACGATCGGACGCCAGCAACTAAGCCGATCGGAGAACGCGAGCGCACCATACGCACTGAATGTGAACGTGTGCAAGTTCTGCAGCAATTCCGCCGCTGGAAAGTCTTTGTCGTTGAATCGTTGGCACCAGTCGCGTTCGACGAGCAAGCGCACGAGATCAGTCAGCTTATCCTGGTACATCTCATCTACCTGCCAGACATTGGGCTGGGCGAGTAGAGGTAGTATCGCACCCACCATTGCGGCCCGCTGTGGGAATACTTTATGACTATACAGCAACTCGGCTAGCGTCGATAGTGCAGCAATCGCAATGTCTATGTATGTTTCTACGCATTGCGCCAAGGTTGCGATGCTACACAGCAGTGTGTCCTGCATACCTGTTAGTGGGGCCCAAGTGAAAAACTGCTGTAACGTTTGCAGTAGCTCCATCGTGTGCTGCTCCGTGCGTTTGAGCTCAACCAAACCGGCTGTATGATGGCCTGAGGTGGGGTCCGAATGCTGAATGCTGTGATTGTGTTTCAGTTGCTGGGCGAAAAAGGCACAATGCTCGGTCAGTTTCGCGAGCAGCTGTGGAATGTGTTGATTGATGGCGTTCGCAAACCGCTTTTGTCGGTCGCTCGATACATTGGTGTGATTTCGCGTTATCACATCACCGGTGGCGCGGCATAGCGTCAGCCCGAGGTTAAACTTCACCTGCAGTAGTTGCAATAGATCATCCAGGTATTGTGGATTCTCGTCGGGGAACTGACGCAGACCGATCATTGCTACAAGTTGTGCAACTTTCTCACGTTGCAGGGCGGGCACATCAATCTCATAACCTGAGTAGAGAGCATATAGCGCATCACGTAGCTGAAGACGTTCGATCGGAGTCAGTTCGCTCCAACGGTGTGTTACGGTATTCTCTACCGTCAGTACGGAAAAGAACCATAAATACTGATTCATGAAATTATTCATGTTCGTTAAGCAGAACTGCCAAGTAAAGCTAGTTTTTTGTAGCTCGCGCATCTCCGCCTCGAGCGCTTGCTTCTCTGCATTCGATGTTTCCGGGTGGAAAAAGCGCGTTACCAAATACTCGACGCGAGCGTGTTCCGTCCCGGTGTTTGAAGACTGTATCGTCGCCATCGGTATAGTTGAAAGTCAAACGAACAGGTGGTAAGTTCTTTGCTACGGAATCCACCCATCTACTCCCACTTACCATCTCGGGGTGCTGACAAGTCCTAGTAACTATCTTACGCGAAATACGAGGTTGAGTTTCGTCTATCGGAGGGTGTCGCAACCGCGTTCGAAACGAGGGAGAAGGCAGCTGATAACAAACTCGTGGCTAACTGTATGCATAACCTCCCGGTGTTTATCTACTATCTGCTAGTCGGTACTGGATTTCAATTAACTGCCTCCAATTTACCCGAGAATCCGAGGCAAATACGGACTCGAGCGGTAACACACAACTCCTCCTAAATACTCATTTTCAGGGAATGTACATCCATCTCTTACTCGCAAGCTTGCGTCTCGTGTAAATGATTATGGGGTAAAACCAAGGTACTTTAAAAAGACAGGTAGCTTCTTAACCGCTTTGACAGGTCACCATTTTGAATTTGTTTGACATTCATAGCAGGGCGCTTTTTTCAACAAAACCACGTGAGTTTCAAGAAGAAGAAGAAGAAGATATGGGCAAGTTTGGTGGTTTTATCAGGGAAAGTACCTGATTTCACTCTTTTGCGAATGTTTAAATGATTCATCTCACTATTTAAGATCAATCGAGCAACCGAGTTATGTTTTACAGCGAGTGAGCACGGTCCAGGAACGCTAGCTAGCTCTTGTTCTAGGCCGGGTGGCAAGACCTACAGACCGATACCATATTGAAACACTAGGAAGAATTTTGAGAATATTTGCATAAACTTCAACTTTCGTGCCACTTTTCGTGAATTTGAACTGTCGTAATACCACAGAAAAGCGAAAACAGCTCCGAAAAGAGCGTTCCCGAAGTAAACATCCCACCATCCCGTGAATGTCAAACTCTGAAGTTTTTTCTAAAATACGATCGAGGATTTGTTCTGGATAAAGCTACCTGTCTTTTTAAAGTACCTTGCCTTGGCGGCAACACATACCGGTTGCGGCGCGTGCCGCGCGGCACGGCCGTTATAGCGTTGAACCTATCGATATAAACCAAACAATGTTTACGAAAACACGAATTGTTAACGAAAACAAAATATTAAATTTCTATTAATTATCATATTATACTATACATATTATTATCAATAACATGATTCCATGATCACAATGCAAACACTCATTTTGTTTACATCTAACTGCCAAATCAAATCCACCGAATTTCGCCGCGGTTCGCCGCGTTTCGCCGCGTCAAAATGCAAACTTTTGCATTTGGCCGCAAGGTCCGCAAGGATCCGCACGCGCCGTCCGCGTGCGGTATGTGTTGCCCAGTACAATCCCATACATTCTATTCGTACGCGGCGAAACGTTCCGCACGCGCCGCTTGCGGTCTGTGGCAGGCTTATAGGTGCTGCCAGACGGAGCGTAAATTTACAAATTAATAGCCGTGGCCACACGGGGCGAAAACTCTAGCGCAAACGAAAAAATTAATGCCAAAACGGTTTCGCTTAACCCTTACACGCTGTCAAACTTTTATACGTCCGCGGACTTTTTCGCTGAACCCTTGACGCTATCGAACGCTTTATTTACGAAAATGTAGGTTCTTTTCGTATTGTTTTTGCATTTTTAATATAAATATAACAGCAACAGCAACAAAATCGTTAAAAACTGCAAAATTTATTCGGAAATCAACTTCAGCGGCCAAAACACAGATGAAAACAATACGTTTGACATTTCGGCATAAATTTTCGGGTTTTTACGCCTGCCACACGAAGCGAAAACATTTTGGCATTAATGTGCAAATTTGCGCGCAAATTTTCGCTCCGTGTGGCAGCATCTAATAGCCTGCCACAGACCGCAAGCGGAGCTTGCGGCGCGGACGGAACGGTTCGCCGCGGAAGAAGCGGCAACACATACCGGATGCGGTGCGTGCGGCGCGGCACGGCCGTTATAGCGTTGAACCTATCGATATAAACCAAACAATGTTTACGAAAACACGAATTGTTAACGAAAACAAGATATTACATTTCTATTACTTATCATATTATTCTATACATATTATTATCAATAACATGATTCCATGATCACAATGCAAACACTCATTTTGTTTACATCCAACTGCCAAATCAAATCCACCGGATTTCGCCGCGGTTCGCCGCGGTTCGCCGCGTTTCGCCGCGTCAAAATGCAAACTTTTGCATTCTGCCGCAAGGTCCGCAAGGATCCGCACGCGCCGTCCGCGTGCGGTATGTGTTGCCCAGTACAATCCCATACATTCTATTCGTACGCGGCGAAACGTTCCGCACGCGCCGCTTGCAGTCTGTGGCAGGCTAATGCCAAAACGTTTACGCTTCGTGTGGCAGGGGCAAGGTACTTTAAAAAGACAGGTAGCTTTATCCAGAACAAATCCTCGATCGTATTTTAGAAAAAACTTCAGAGTTTGACATTCACGGGATGGTGGGATGTTTACTTCGGGAACGCTCTTTTCGGAGCTGTTTTCGCTTTTCTGTGGTATTACGACAGTTCAAATTCACGAAAAGTGGCACGAAAGTTAAAGTTTATGCAAATATTCTCAAAATTCTTCCTAGTGTTTCAATATGGTATCGGTCCGTAGGTCTTGCCACCCGGCCTAGAACAAGAGCTAACTAGCGTTCCTGGACCGTGCTCACTCGCTGTAAAACATAACTCGGTTGCTCGATTGATCTTAAATAGTGAGATGAATCATTTAAACATTCGCAAAAGAGTGAAATCAGGTACTTTCCCTGATAAAACCACCAAACTTGCTCATATCTTCTTCTTCTTCTTCTTAAAACTCACGTGGATTTGTTGATAAAAGCGCCCTGCTATGAATGTCAAACAAATTCAAAATGGTGACCTGTCAAAGCGGTTAAGAAGCTACCTGTCTTTTTAAAGTACCTTGGGTAAAACGGAAGAATAGCCCCCGTGAACTTCTCGCTTAACTGTCATTCTGGGATTTCGCCGCAATATGTTGGCAACCTTGCCAAAAAGTCAACCTAACAAATGCGCCAGAAAGAGAAAGACCAAACTTTGAAAGAACGACACAGCTATAGCTTACCACAGGCGAAATTAAAGTAGGGGCGAAGGTTTTTCAAAACTCAAATTCAAATCCAACGGGCACGCAGCAACATACACGACGTGTAAATTATGATTCTTTTGGAAAAAAAACCCACTATTAACACCTGCTATCACGTGAGTGTTTTTTTTGCTCACGAGACTAAGACTTCAAAACATAAATTAAGGTATTAGCAGAGTGATGAGGAGGCATTTTATGCAATAGACTTTTGTTTATCATTTCAGAAGTGTTTTCCTGTCCCTCCCCGTCCTTCTAAATATCATAATTTTCGTTTTAAAGTTTTCCACCACCGTCAACCAAAGTTCTTGTTGAACGGTGTTGCGCTTCAGCATCGAGTAAAGCGGAGCTAGCAGCTGCTGGTTGGACGCAGTGTTCCAGCTTAAGCGCATGCTCCCATCGCTTTTCCACTCTGTCGGAATATAATGAATAGAGTTAAAATTATTACAATTAATTCCATGAGGAACGCTCCACATGATCATCGTTGCGCATGCTTTGTTTACCAACAAAGTGACCATGCTGTGAAAGAACGGCACCAGCGTAATATGATTATCTCTTTCACTCCAGTGGTTTAAGCATGCGGTAATTAAAATTAACTTTCGCCCGAAATAAACGATAAAAAGTTCACGGGGGCTAATCTTCCGTTTTACCTATATTTCTATAAATTATCATATTATACTATGCATATTATTATCAATAACATGATTCCGTGATCACAATGCAAACACTCATTTTGTTTAGTTCTAACTGCCAATTCAAATCCACCGGATTTCGTCGTGGTTCGCCGCGTTTCACCACGTTTCGCCACGTCAAAATGCAAACTTTTGCATTTTGCCGCATGGACCGCACGGATCCGCACGCACCGCTTGCGTGCGGTATGTGTTGCCCAGTACAATCCCATACATTCTATTCGTACGCGGCGAAACGTTCCGCACGCACCGCTTGCGGTCTGTGGCAGGCTTAAGGGGGGGCTTTGGTTATTTCGAGTCAAAAACAGGGTTATTTTTGCCGATTTTTTGTGAAGAAACCAGTCAACTTTAATTTTTCAAAATAATCTCATATTAAACTACATCTTTTCAAGAATATTTGGTTCTATTTTGGGGAAGATTTGTTCAAAACTACGGTCATGGCATCCAATCTAGAAAGGCAAGTTTGCAAAAATGTACTTTTTGCGGTGCCCATCGTAGCCACGTGCTGGGTCTTCAGAAATATACAAATGAATAATCCTTTGTTAGATTATAAGTTTATCCAGGTAGCCCCGTCGAGTTTTTGTTAAATTTCCCATTTTTCGATTTTTGGCAGATTTTTTAAGTTGAAAAAGTGATGCTTTTTTCAATGTTGCCTCAAAAACCGAGCTTTACATAATTTAAAAAAAGGTAAAAGACTGAAATAGGCCCCCCCACTCACGGTGAGTTACTGAGTGACCGAAAAATCGCTGTTTTACTGGTAAAATGTAACTTTTCTACCCCTCCCCCCTCCCCTAATACATTTATTTACGTTTCCGCATATTTTTATGAAGGTTTGCTTATCTAAAAAGTGGTAATTAACGATTTTTCCGGTCACTCAGTAACTCACCGTGAGTGGGGGGACCTATTTCAGTCTTTTACCTAAAAAAATATGGTAAAAGACTGAAATAGGTCCCCCACTTACGGTGAGTTACTGAGTGACCGGAAAAATCGTTAATTACCACTTTTTAGATAAGCAAACCTTCATAAAATATGAGGAAATGTAAATAAATGTATTAGGGGAGGGGGGAGTGGTGGAAAAGTTACATTTTACCAGTAAAACAGCGATTTTTTCGGTCACTCAGTAACTCACCGTGAGTGGGGGGGCCTATTTCAGTCTTTTACCAAATCGTTAGGTAAAAGACTGAAATAGGCCCCCCCACTCACGGTGAGTTACTGAGTGACCGAAAAAATCGTTGTTTTAATGGTAAAATGTAACATTTCCACCCCTCCCCCCTCCCCTAATACATTTATTTACGTTTCCGCATATTTTTATGAAGGTTTGCTTATCTAAAAAGTGGTATTTAACGATTTTTTCGGTCACTCAGTAACTCACCGTGAGTGGGGGGGGCCTATTTCAGTCTTTTACCAATCGTTAATTACCACTTTTTAGACAAACAAACCTTCATAAAAATATGTGGAAACGTATTTTATGGTCACTCAGTAACTCACCGTGAGTGGGGGGCCTATTTCAGTCTTCTACCGTTTTTCTTTTATCCTGCTTTGTGTTTATCCTACTAAGTATAGCTTACAAATTAGTACAGAGACGTAGTCGTATCGTGTACTGTGAACATTAAGTGATGATTATTTACTTTTGCGTAGCTTAAGCTTCGGCCTCAAATGTATGCTATGGCGGTTGCTACTAACTGCTAATGGGTAAGCTCGTCGAATTGACTGTTGTGTTTTTTTAAATATCGGAACGGATCAGAACTTTAGCTTTCGGAACGGATCATCGTGAGTAAATGCCCCCTATACATAGTGAACCACATCATATTGCATGGCGCACTGCGGTTCGACCCACGGCATACTTTGGCTTATTATGCCAGAAAGGTTCAGTTCCGGATCTGCTCTTTGTCTCAGTCTAGTCTGCGAATAAAGCATTCGCGGTAAAAGACTGAAATAGGCCCCCCCACTCACGGTGAGTTACTGAGTGACCGAAAAAATCGTTAAATACCACTTTTTAGATAAGCAAACCTTCATAAAAATATGCGGAAACGTAAATAAATGTATTAGGGGAGGGGGGAGGGGTGGAAAAGTTACATTTTACCATTAAAACAACGGATTTTTTCGGTCACTCAGTAACTCACCGTGAGTGGGGGGGCCTATTTCAGTCTTTTACCGCATTCGCTTTTTCTAACTCACGCTGCCGTCGAAACTGGTGGTAAGCGCGAGTGAAATAAAATGAAGGCTTTGCTAGCCAACATTACTGAGACAACACAAAAGGTGCATCGCGTTCTTCCTCGTATAATGAGCCGAAACGAATCTTCCTCGTCCGGAACTGAACCATTTTGCCTTACTTACTTACTTATCCGGCGCTACAACCGACGAGCGGTCTTAGCCTGCCACAGAAGATTCCTCCACCGCTCGCGATCGAGCGCCGTAGTCCTCCAAGTCGGTAGTCCTGCTATTCTGGCGTCAATGTCGATACCGTCGCTTCATCTCGATTTGGGCCTACCACGCCCTCTCTGTCCATCCGGAAGGCCTAAGAAGACTTTACGGGCTGGGTCGTCGTCTGCCATTCTCATGACATACCCAGCCCACCGAAGCCGGGCGAGTCTCATGCGCTGCGCGACAGCGAGATCGTCATACAACGCGTATAACTCCGCGTTGTATCGGCTTCTCCATCGTCCCTCCTCACACACGGGGCCAAATATCCTTCTGAGAACTCTCCTCTCGAACGCGGATAAGAGGGTTTCGTCCGTTCTGTACAATGTCCAAGTCTTAGAGACGTATGTGAGCACCGGTACTATATACGTTGTATACAGCGTTGTGTACCGGAACGAACCTACCCCGTATAGTAAACCACAGCAGACGGTGCATCGCAGATCAGAATTAAACCTAATTCATAAAAATGAGAAATAGTGAACGGATTGCAACCTGTGCGACAATTTTCTTTAAAAAAGGCGGGTAGAAATATGCGCTGACTACGGCTTAGTTAATCACGCGGTTTTGATTCCATCAACCCTTTACTCGGAACGGATCGGTCCGGGTAGGTGCCTCCCGGAACTCTCATCACTAAACTGCTCTCTGGTTATGGCGTGCCTCCTAGGCACTCTTCGGGATAGTCCGGCACAGCTTCATGAAACCGATCGGAGAATGGTTTAGAGAGGGAGAGGGGGGGGGGGGGGATTTGTTACGTTGGAAGGCAGGTTTATGCGGGTTTATGCGGGTTAAGGAAGGCTGGTTGATAAGCCGAGCCCATAAAACCGTTTGAGGTTGGGTAGAGGAAGAGAGGTAGATAATTATGTGCTGCCGGTGAGCGCTCGTTTCATACTTCCTTCAGCGGGCTCCAGGTGAAGTCCGCCTGGTATGTGTAGTAGACGAGCCAATAAAGGATGTTGAAGAAAGTGAAGGAAGTCGGGAAGAGGACCCGGGCCGCCTGGTCGATGAGTGAGACGCTGTTGATGTGCCGATTGCCTCCACCTGTCGCAAAAGAGCCAGATCAGAATAATGAATTCGACAAGAGAGCATGCCAAGGGAGCCATCGCACCCCTTGACCTACCACGAGCCGACGCTTCACGCTGGCGCCGCCGACGGAACTGATCGTCGCCGAGAAAGCAGAGCCAAATCTGCTTCCAGGTCGGTTCCTTTGGTGGCTCGGTCTGCGTCGTGCGCTCCATCGTCGATAGATGTGAGGAGGTCGGCTTGAACATGTGCGCCGGATCGTTGTAGATAGGGCAAATGAGCGAGCTGCGTCGACGGGCGGCGATTAACCGCGGCGAGTCATTAATATTAACGCCTGAGCTGACCGCTAGATTCTGGTGCTGCTGCAAGGTCGGCATATCCCGCAGCTCGTCCCCATCCTCCAGATCTTCCCATTCTTCCTCATCCAGTGGGATTTCTCCACTGCCAACCTGCGAAATAAGGGACGGACCGGAAACAGCCACAGCAAGTCAGTCGAAGGCAAAGGCGGTCGCTAGACCATTCACCGACCTTAGTGAAGTAGTGCACACCAGCAAACTCGAGCAGCGTTGCAATACAGTAGAAGAAGCTCATCAGCAGAAACCAATCGAGTGCGGTGGCGTACCGAACTTTCGGCAGATCCGTGCGCGAATCCAAGCTGATGGTGGAGAGCGTCAATACGGTGGTGATGCCGAGACCGACACGATCGCTGGTTGCCTCGCGGTGTATCCAGAACGAGACCCACGATAGCACGACGATCAGGATGCACGGCACGTACACCTGGATCAGGAAGTAGCCGGTGTGGCGCTGCAGATTAAACGAGACGTGCAGCACCGAGAACTCACCCTCACGCCTTATGAAGGTATAGTTCTTTTGGCCAAAGCTAATCAGATCGAATTGGCTCAGCGTCATGCCCGGGACGAAATTAACCGAATCCTCGTCCTTCCACCGGTAGATCAGCTGCTGACGGGAGTAGGCGTAGCTGCCCAGCACCAGCGGGCAGGACTGGCGGTCCATCGGGAAGCTGCGCAGCTGCATCAGGCAGGACGCCTTGATGGTCAGCCGCATCGAGTACAGGATCTCGCCGTCCTGACTCAGTCGTAGCAGCTTGTTCGGCACAGTGATCGTGTGCACGTGCGAGTGCTTGCCGTTGTAGAAGTAGGTATCCGGGCGCCAGATTCGCTCCAACATTTTAATGCTCAGCGACAGGCTCTTGATGGGTCCATGGAAGCTGAGTCGCTTGTCACGCCAGTACTGCCGAAAGTAACAGTCCATGGAGTAGTCCATGTCAAGTTCGGACACCGGCCCCATGCTGCGGATGAGGATGTTTGTCTGAACGACTGTCGGTACACCTTGACCGTGGGTCGGCATCTGCGAGTTCTCATACCGCTTTAGCAGGTTCTCTAGTATTAGTGTGATGTTCTTGCTCAGCACGTCATCCACGGCAGAGCGCCGCTTGAACCGTCGGTCGACCGGCAGTAGACCACTCGGGATGTCACCTGTCCTGCCCAGCAGTTCGCTACCACTCGCTTCCACTGGGTTGCTCTCGGGCACATCGATCGATCGCATACCACTATTACCGTAGATGTAGTACCTTTGGCTACGGTCTCTGACTTGCCCATTAGGCATGCTAGTGTGCAGTGGCAGCGCTGGTTTTCGCTGATCCGATGCTCGGCCACCCAGCGAGAAGTGACGCAGTTTGTGCAGCTGGTCACGCCCCGAAGCGGCAATAAATTTGCTCCCAGCTGCCACCGCCTTTGCCGCCGACGTTGGTTCGAGAGGCAAGAACGCGGAAGGTTCTAGCAGTAGCATCCTATCCGTGATGTCAGAGTCAGAACCGTTGTTATGCGTAATGCCGCGTACACCATGCGATACATTGCCGTTACTGCCGGCCCGTGCGCTATATTGGAGGAGCCGTTCCAGGTTCGGGATGAGATAGAAGAGCATATACTTCCGAGATATAGATTTCACGGGGGACGCGGAAACGTTCCCGGACAGTGAGCTAGTGTGTCCTTGTTCGTTCACACCGCCAACCAGGGAATAGCCGCAAGCCCCTGGTTGTTTTTGTTTTTCTAAGATGCTAGTGAAAAATGGACGTGTAGTGAAGGAAATAAAAATGAAGAAGATTCTTTCTTTCTTTTTCAACTTACGAACCGCACACACAAATAGAGACGCGTACGCGCGTGTGTGTGTGTGTGTGTGTGTGTGTGTGTGTGTGTGTGTGTGTGTGTGTGTGTGTGTGTGTGTGTGTGTGTGTGTGTCTGCTTCCTACTTGCTAGCCGATTTACCAAGCGGTTTGGGCTACTTCTCTTATTCAACCAGGACACCCAACCATTCTTCCCCCTTCATCTACCCTACTACTGACGCCTCAGCACATGGTCTCCAGGCACAAAAGCACCTTCGTTATCAACATCGCACCGCTGTACCTGTTCTGTTCCGCTTGCTCTCCAGCACTCTTCGCTTTTTGGTCTTTGCAGAAAGGCAATGGTAGGCAACCCGCCTACCAGGCTCTACATCTCTAGCAGTCAGATATATAGCAGCGCTTTCCATTCATTGCGCCTCGGCTGCAGCAGCAGCAGTAGTAGTAGCATACTCCTCTCGTACACTACTACGGTAGGTATCGCGGTGCAGGAGCAGGAAATACCCACTTGGATGGTAATTAGACCATTTAAACTGTTCCGCCGAAGAATGCTTGAGAGCGCACCCACTCTTCAGCACGCGTTGTTGCAGTTAGGCGCAATAGGGTTCACCACTCGAGCAATTAGTGCCTAGGGGGTAGTGATTTCGCGTAGCTAACGGAAGATTAAAGAAGAGATGTACGGGACGAGAAAGTGCAGTACAAGGGTAGCAAGAGAGAACAGGATACTAGAATATGCAGTAAGCAAAAGGAGGAATAAGGAGAAAAAGACATCAAGAGTGACTCTATAAGGAAAAATCGATGCAATACGCCTGCATGATAATGATGGTAGATACTCTATCCAGTAGTCACTGGGAGTCTCACTTTCAGCAGCCTTCTCCTTCCGCTTCCATTCTTTGCTCCACTACTATTTTGAAAGGATTTGCTGCAACCGTTAGAGAAAGCAAAAAAACAAACGAACGGAAATATGACCAAATGGCTGAGGTTGCTGGATGGACGAGCGCTACTGGGGTTTACCGTCCTGGGTTTTTCACTTCCTTGACTCTCTTTCTCTCTCCCTGGAGAATATACTGTGCCTTTGAAGGGCAGGAATATTACAGGATGCAGCATCTTAGCTGCAACTAGCTTACTGGGGACTACACTCATGGATAATACTCTAGCGAGTGGATTGGGTTGGTTTGATAGATTTTGATCGGATTTAAAAAATGTGAAATGCGCGCTGAAGGCCCGAAAGCTGTTCGCTATGAGGAGAAAACGAATTACCTGAACAGCAGTGCCAGCGATAGAAGGTGCAACCAATTGCGTGACATTTCCGTTGGAAACACGGGCGGCTTTTTTCGGACGATGGAGTGGACAACTTTGCGTTCGGGCACAGCACAAATACACATTCTCATTTAAAGGACTTCGATAGTTCGCCGGTCTGCCTTTTGCCTTTTGTCGAAAACAACGGATCTAATCTGATCGTGTTGCCACTATCAGTGTTGCCTCTAGCCGTATTTGTGCATATACTATCTATTTTCGATTCATTGTCACATACGTAAAGGGAGTGCGGAAAAGGCCGCAATCAACCCAAAACTGGTATCCCCACAAAGTGAACTGAATTTGTTTACGCAATCTTCCTGTTCCATTCAGCAGAAGAACTTACACCGAAACCGAATCACTTGAGCGACCACTTCGCACCCGATTACGACTCCCTCTACCGCATTTCCCTTGAACCGTGATAACTTCCCTTATAACTATCGGATGGGGGATGGTGCATTTTTAGAGAATCTTCAACTTAAAAAGAAACAAATCAAACCAATTGCTCGCTTGGACAATGGCGAAATAGCAGTGGCGGTTATAGTATCGAAATCAAAAAAGTAAACTCCCGCGGCAGCAAATCGGTGGACGTGCGCCCATTTAGACTTTGCGACAAACTTGGCAGCGCCGGACAGCGGACTGCCGAAGTGCGGTTCTCTGCGCGAACAATTTGAAACTGGCAACGGCCACCAGCATCGCCGCATCTTACATTGCTAGCAAACCGCAAGCAACCGGTACCATAGGTATATATGTGTGTGCATACTATTCATAAAAAGCTTGCGTGGCATGAGGTGTTGCCTCTGGTGCTGCTGCTGCTCATGGTGAAAGGGGTACGAAAGGAGATGCGATCCGCCGTAGTTTGTGCAGGTCCTTGACAAGAGAAGGGAACGGCACTGTCCAGACGAGTCTAGCATGAGCGGTCGCTTTCGGCGCTCTTCTGGCATGCGGCGCGCGCACCGACCATTAAACGACACAACTCCTACACCCACGAACGAACAAGCTAGGCACAAGGACACACAAGAGGAATTTCTTTGGTATGCTAAACGCCAGTAGCTAAGTAAATAGAATGGGGTGGGAGGGGACGGAATAAGATATCAGCGTTTCGCTACTTCACAAGCATTATGGAGTGGCTTCTCGTTGCTTTCTTTCAAAACCACCCACATTACAATGGTGGACGGCCGTTCTTTCCTTCATGCCTCCCGAGCATCGCGGGAGCGCACAGCAGGTCCCCGGTGCATTATCGGATTCCTTTTCGCCGGTGATGTGGAAGGGCAAAGACGATCATGCATGATGCGCACAGCTTCCGCTGAAACGAGCAGATAAAATAGGGAAGGAACAATGCAACACACAAACACATACCTACATACGCGCGCGCGCGCGCACGTCAACATGCCTTGGTTTGTATCCGTTGGCTGGAAGGTACCCAGCTTTTCGCTTTTGCTTAAATTCTTGTCAACCCAACCGCGCGCGGCTCATCCCAAACTCAAAACCTCTTTACATCATCCGAACACACTATCACACTGTGACCCGAAATGTAGTGTATATTCTAACGTTCCACAGGACGTTAGTAGTTCTACCCTACGATCTACACCTATCTCGATTGACACACACATGTTACGTGACACCGAAAACGTACCACACACCCACCCATACACACACATGAACAATCAAACACAGTCGCTAGTGCGGTGCTAGTGTAGCATGACTCGTAACGCCCACCGACAAACTAAGCAGATGGGTTCGGCTCCAGCAATAAAAATAGATGAGAGTGCGCGAATGGATCGCGTATGGTCCATCCATCTGGAAGAGGGGGGGGGGGGGGGGGCTTTGCTACACTCCTGTATATTAACATCAAGCCTCTTCTAGTGCACCAACACTGACCTGGGGGTTTTATGTTGAGCTCTCTCTCGCCTGTGATATAGAGGGTGAGCGCGATCGTTTCTGATTCCTTTTGGAACATGGATGGTGCGAAGGGGAACGGGGCTGGAGGAGGCTGGGACGGGAAGGCAACAGTTGTGACACATATTGCTACATTTCACTTAACCCCCCATAACATTTTCCTCCTCGTATATGCTACACACATAAACATTTAAAAAACGAATCCGTCAGCATGGGCCACCATCAGCGAATCTGGTCATCGAGGTAAGGTCGTTGGCTACTCCGGCCTTCCTATCTTCTAGGCCTTGTTTAGCATATGACTGACACCCCTCATCTGCATTCTTTTTAATCGCCTAGCGTCCGTTTGATCTACATTTTCCGCTAGTTTCCAGCTTCTACGGCATTCCTTTTTTCCCAGAATGGTCGCGGCGTCTTCGGATCATGCCTCGTTCTGAAAAGTATGGTCTAGATTCATGTATCTAGAAGGATACTATGTATTGATGAGGCCGATGGTTTCGTGGGGGAAAAGATGGTGGGGATGATGTTGTAGAGACAGGTGTTTACGCTGTCAAACGCCGCTATCGAACAGCGATATGCGCATGTGCGAACCCATGGGACGAAGAGACATGAGTGTATCCTTCCGCATACCAATTGCTCCAGACGTTGTCTGTGTGTGAGTGTATCTGGGGGGTGTGCAAGCCAGTGAATGCCAAAGAAGCAGTGCGCGGATGCTGCATCGTGCCATATCGCGTCGTCGTCGTCACTACCACGAACAACGTTCCATGCTAACGATGACGTTGGCTCTCTCTCTCTCTCTCTCTCTCTCTCTCTCTCTCTCTCTCTTTCTTTCTCTCTTTCTCTCTCTCATCTCTCTCTCTCTCTCTCTTTTTCTCTCTTCTCCTCCCCCCTCTCTCTTTCTCCCTATTTATCTTTGTGTGTAGATGCTTTGGTCCGGCCTGGTTGTCATCCTTATCGTCTTCGTCGTCATCGTATCGGACTCGCTTAGACGACTACGTTAACTAATCCGATCGGAACGGTGAGTCGTCCAGTCGCATCTAGTCGCCGCCCGTTCTACCAGTCAGGAGGCACAGGTCTCAGTCCCACACCATAGCACAAGAGCAACAGCAGTACTCTGTAGTGTGATTCTGTATATGACTCATCCCCTGTACCCCACGATGGCAATGCAGCCACGGCATGACTTGCTTAGCTAAGTCGCGGCATTCGTAGGCGGGATGGTTCGATTGCTTGTCACGGTTTTCTAACAGGAGGGAAAGGTTTATATGCGAGCGTGTATGTATGTGTGTTTGCGAGTGTGTGACTTGCAGAAGAACGGGTTTTGCTGGACGAAACTGTGCGGCACTCCGGACACAAAAATTCGTAGGTAGGTATTTGATAATTCATGGAAAGTAAAACAAAACTCATTCAGATACTTTTTGTCCGCTCTGCATCTCGCTTTTATTCATATTTCAAGAAGGCAACTCTCTCCTTTCGCTCTCTCTCTCTCTCTCTCTCTCTCTCTCTCTCTCTCTCTCTCTCTCTCTTCTATTTTGCACTCGGTCTCTCTCTGTTTCTGTTTTTTCTCTTTTCGTGCATATCATCCGTATCCTTCAAGATAACCTTCCGAATATCCTCGTACAGCATTCGTCTTCTTCACGTGTCTAAGCTGGTGTGCTGGTAGCGTGTGTAGAAACAAAGATTGTGACGTTGAAATTTGAAAGAAGCATAAGGCAGAAGCACGAGGTCCCGAGTTTCAAGGGATCACAGCACTGGTGGTGAGAAAACGGGAGGGTGCAGTCCCACCCTTCAATGACATCACCTAATAGCTATCAATCCTGCCCCATCACCGAACCCTCATACCGTCTAGCGGATTGTTTACATAACGCGCTGCTGATCTCTCAGATCTAATTATGTAACGCACGTCAATCAACCGGATCAGCTGTAGCTTCAACTAGCTCAATTAATCGCGGAGCGACTGTAAAAGGTCCTGCTGCAGCTCATCCCTAGATATAATAGACCGACAACGATTGCTAGACGTAGTTAGCGCCGGTGTCGCACTCTGCGCGCGCGCGTGTGTGTGTGTGTGTGGGTAGGGTGGGGGGGGGAGTGTACACGCTTACTTCGTCTGCATGTGAGTCCGCGAACCTATGTTGCTAGTGCATCTCCTAGGTACTTTGTTCTTCGTATAGGGCAAAGCGCGAGAGAGCTGACAAATCCTGGAATCTTGGCAAATCTTCTATACCAATTTCTTTCGTCCGAAACAGCCTCTTCTTTGTGGCCAGACGGTATTATCCGGCACTGTCCTCATTTTTTATTGTCCCTTAGCCGCCGTGTAACAATGTTTCTACGAATTGGAACTAGACCGCCTATTGATAGCAAGCATACCGCAAGATGTTTAAGCCATGTCCCTTCTCTTTCACCCTTGGAACCAGCCAAAGGCACCTACAAGAAGATACCCCCACGAACAAGTTGAGCTGTGTAAGCCGCGCGGTGGCGGTAATAATAGGAGAAGCTATCGGTGGTAAGGTAGTTACATGGTACTAGAACACGCTACACTCAATGGTAGTGTTGCTCGTCCGCTGGGCAAGATGTGGCAATCGGGGCTCCTGCGACTACTGCCGCTGCTTGTACTCTGCTTGGTCCAGATGAACGAGGCTTTGCGCAGGTAAGGTGTGCGTCTGAGGTGCTACAACTCCTGAAACCAGCACCGAGCTTTTTGCTCACCGAGTTGTTATTCTGATGTTGTTGTTCTTCTGCCCCTTTTTTCGGGCAACAGCGTACACCCGAAGTCGATGGCGGCGGGCCGGCTGGAGAACGTTACACAGACAATATCCCGCATACTGGAGGGCTACGACATAAGGCTTCGACCCAACTTTGGCGGTGAGTAGGGGTCTTTAAACTTGTCCATTGTGGGGGTTTGCGTTGTGATAGCGAGGATAACTTATTCCGTTTAACTTTTTTGCTGGTAGGTCAACCACTGCACGTAGGCATGGATCTGACGATAGCGAGCTTCGACGCAATCTCAGAAGTGAATATGGTAAGCGAATCGTGTCCTCTTCCCTCGCCCCGTCCCAACCCGTCCTTGGTTGTCGGAGATGTCAGCATCTCGTATCGCTGTGCCGCAGGACTACACCATCACGATGTACCTCAACCAGTACTGGAAAGACGAGCGTCTAGCGTTTAATGCATACGCGCTATGGGGCGACAATCAGCACGATCACACATCAGGCGGCGACATCATGATCGAGGACGACGGTGCCAACGACGTCATCACGCTGTCCGGCGACTTCGCCGAGAAGATCTGGGTCCCGGATACCTTCTTCGCTAACGACAAGAATAGTTTCCTGCATGACGTGACCGAGCGGAACAAGCTGGTCCGCTTGGCCGGTGACGGTGCGGTGACGTACGGTATGCGCTTCACCACCACCCTCGCCTGTATGATGGATCTGCACTACTATCCGCTTGATTCACAGAATTGCACGGTCGAGATCGAGAGCTGTAAGTCGCTACGCTCGTTCTGAATGCTTGGAAATGTCCCGAACATGCACCCTTTGTCCTATTTTCTTTTTTTTTCCTACCACCCCTTTTAGACGGCTACACGGTGTCGGATGTGGTGATGTACTGGCGCTCGACCCCGATCCGGGGCGTAGAGGAAGCCGAACTGCCCCAGTTCACCATCATCGGCTACGAGACCAATGATCGTAAGGTAAGGAATAAAGAACCGAAGTATCCATCCTATATACCATCCTTCCAGTATACATCCTGGTCTAAATCAGAATCTCTCTCTCTCTCTCTCTCTCACACTCTCTCTCTCTCTCTCTCTCTTTCTCTCTCTCTCTCTTTCTCTCTCTCTCTCTCTCTTTTTTTTCACGAACTGTAGGAGAAACTGGCGACCGGCATCTATCAGCGACTATCGCTGTCGTTCAAGCTGCAGCGCAACATCGGCTACTTTGTGTTTCAGACCTACCTACCCAGCATTCTGATCGTGATGCTGTCCTGGGTGTCGTTCTGGATAAACCATGAGGCGACGTCGGCCCGCGTCGCGCTCGGTATCACCACCGTGCTGACGATGACAACCATCAGCACGGGCGTGCGGAGCTCTTTGCCACGCATCTCCTACGTCAAGGCGATCGACATCTATTTGGTGATGTGCTTCGTCTTCGTATTCGCCGCTCTTCTTGAGTACGCCGCGGTCAACTACACATACTGGGGGGCCCGGGCAAAAAAGAAGTGCAAAAAAAACAAGGATGCAGAGCGGAAGGTGTTCGGTAGGTGGAACGCTAACGCGGATTAAAAGTCCTTGAACGAAACAGTTCAACTCTCTCTCCTCTCTCTCTCTCTCTCTCTCTCTTCTTTCTCTCTCCTCTCTCTCTCTCTCTTCTTTCTCTCTCCTCTCTCTCTCTTTCTCTCTCTCTCTCTTCTTTCTCCCTCCTCTCTCTCTCCTATCTTTCACTCACTGTCTCCTTTTATGTTTCTTTCTTTCTGTATCTCTCTTTCTCTCTGTTTTCTTGTAGGCAAGACGGAGAAGACCACCTGTTCGACGGACGACATCATCGAGCTACAGGATATACGAATGAGCCCGATAGCATCTTTGCGCAACCGTCACTACCCGAACTCTGCTGCGGCCTCTAGTGATAGTGCGAGCGCGGCTGAAACCGTGGATTCGGCCAAGTTCCCGCCGAGTTTCCGGATCGCCCGCTCATACGGCTCGACCACTCGCAGCGGTCTCCGGTATCGTAATGCGCGTGGTAGGTATCCAGCGTACCAGAGCTTACCGGGAAGGGGAATTCGTAAGATTAACCGCGCAACTTCACTGCTCTGGTTACAGCTCAGGGCCGGCCAAAAATGCTGCACGCGATCAAGCGCGGGGCCTCAGTCATCAAGGCGTCGATACCAAAGATCAAGGACGTGAACGTGATCGATAAATACTCGCGTGTCATCTTTCCCGTCAGTTTCGCCGCCTTTAACGCGGGCTACTGGATCTTCTATGTGCTGGAGTGACCGGTTACTACCGCCGTCTAGGGACATCGAAATGTTCTGCACAGAT
>NC_064873.1:12056203-12153703 GCF_943734745.1 Anopheles darlingi | reverse complement strand
AGTGCGAGCGGAAATGCGAAGATGGCGCCGCCAGTTGGCTACCGACGGTGGCCGAAATCCGATCCAGGGCCATCTTCTCCAACCAAATGCACAGTACCACCCAGTTAGCGGTAGGCACAGAAATTCATCGATATTGGCGGTACACCGGTGGACGGCACGGGCCGCCGGCATTATCCTGCTGATCCTTCTGCTCTGCGTCGGTGTCCAGAGTCAAGGTGAGTATTTTCTCTCCAGTTGCACTAAAGGTGTTCTGGATGGGTATGGGTCATGTCGGTAATGAAAGACCATGAAGAATATTTTGTAGGTTGTATTCAACCGGACTATTGTTGTAATATAGTTGTTGCAGTTCAATTTATCTCCCTTCTTTAATTAATCTTCCTTCAACCTGACCTCATTTGTAGTTGTTCTACAACTCTTGTTTCTTGTTGTGCTCTTGTTCGTTAGTTAGTTAGAAATCACACAAGGTGTATGTCGTATCGTTGTGAAGACACGATCAATAGTACCACGCCACAAGCTTGCAATCAGCCGATCTCCAATACACCCAAATAGCCGTGGCAGCTGATAGACCCTCCCCTCGACACCAGCAATCTCTCCGGAACTGCCACTTCCTACACGGGTAGCGGCATTCCTACCAGCAACGCCCAGCAGACTCTTCGCGCGCGTACACTAGTGCGAATTCCTGGCGTTACTGAGATCGCTAATTGCCACGTTATATTCCCTGTCTCGGTTGCACGGTGCTGGATGACAAACAACCACAAGAAAGACGCCAAACACTTGTCCGTTGGTCCCACGTTGAATGATGGCATTTCTTTGTTTCCGGCACTTCCGACCGAGGTACCCACCACAAAGGGGGTCAAATACAAACCAAGCTAGCACTAGTGCAGGTGTCGGGGGGGGGGGGGCGGAGAGAGGGGGTAGGGGAATTTGGAGAGTGCCGAGTTCGGTGGCCGCAACTGTGAGAACCGCATATACACGTAGAGAGAAAGACACATCAATATATACTGACACACACACACGCGCACACAAGTGCATGCGGTGGTGATAGCTAGATAGAAGTCAGTCTTCTATCCGGACTCTCCGGTCAGTCCGGACTCTCGGACAATGGTCAGTGGGAATGGACAGTACCGTTGGCTGATGGATGTTTTCGGATGCTGAGGAGGGGCTGTTTCTCTTGCTAGGGCTGCGGGTAATGCTGGTAATAGAGGTGGACCGACACCGGTATAAGGGACGCTACGTACGCTAGTTATCTCACGGACAGATCGCAGAATGATTGCCGATGGCGCTGACGATGCCCGATATGTTCGGGCATACTCAGGACTTCTTACTTTTGTCGTCGCGATCAGACAATTGCTGATATGACCGTTTCCCACGCAAACTTAACGGTAAAATTCGCTGTATCGTTCCCACCCCATCTACCCTCGGTAGCCAAGTTGTCATAGTTCAAGTAGTATCTGGGGTAACGATACCTCCCGAATACCGACAACTTCTAGCGTTCCCCCGGAGGATCTTCCGGAATGTTGGTTTGGACTCTATTCCAGCACTTCCAGTTCGTTTATGCCGCTGCCACCGTTTCTGCCCAAGCGAGCTCGGTGAGAATCGCTGAAAAGTCATTACCAATATGATGCTTTTTGGCGCGAGACACGAAGAGTAAGGGCCAACGATCTGTTAACGGCCAACATGGCTCTGGTTTACATTCGTCAGTTCGGTGGAGATACACCGGCGAAGACTGTGAATGTGACAGTGCGATGACTTGGTGGCTGGTAAAAGTACTGCTATCAAGTGGACGCTGACCTGAACTGCTAGTTCGCCCTTAATGCTGACACCGGTGGTCGTTAGTTCCTGGTGGTCAGACGGTCGTCAACTATGGACGCTTGTGCAGGTTACGAAACATGGACGACACCAGCGTGGTTCAGCCATTTATCTGAGCCGGATGCCCAGCAGCCGGTTACTACTGCTACAATGCAGCAGATTCCAGCATGCTCTGGGGGTCCAACACGGATCTTTGGGATCTACTCACCACACATAGACAACAGGTACACTTGGTATATCTGATTTACCAGTGGTGTTTGGTAAATAGTATGTTCAGAAAGTAAGGTCAGGCACGGACCGAAGAGAACGGACGGAACGGCAGCAGCGTTTGGGTTGCGGTTGATTTTCTTCATAGTATAGTGAGATAAAAACAGAGAGAGAGAGAGAGAGAGTGAAAGAGACAGAGACAGAGAGAACGGCAGAGATAGTGGAGATGGAAGTTACTTCACACTAAACCACCAAGCCGACGAATTTCAAGGGTGGCGCCGTGTGCACTGAAGCACGGCACCGTTCACCTTCGTGCGAATCGTGGTGTGGTTGCTGCTCGGTGCTTAAGCAGATTCAAAAAGATCGATCGAGCGAGAGAGAGAACGCAATGGCACGGACGGACAGTGGGGTTGGTTAGATTACTTTTTTGCTGAAAACACCGGCCGACACCAAGTGGTTTTACTTTTCCAAATCACCCATGCTGTCGCTGCCCGGAAGCTCTCGGTCTTCAGCGCCTCATCAATACATACATGAGCAATCTATACACCTTGTTCATATGTGCATGTCGAACGGCGTCGGAACCCAGCCACCGTGACACCGAACCATTCCCCCCCCCCCCCCCCTCTTCACCAAACAACCTAAAACCCAAGGGTCCGAATGTAGACGCTCCATTTCTCACTTTCAAGTATGTGTCTGCCGTTCACCAGCAGTACCGTGAACACGTGCGTAGGCGGTGTTTGTCCATGTGTTTGTGTATGTTTTTGTGGCTGGTGGCAGTGCTTAGTGGAGCGGTTTGCGTACGAAGCTAAAGATGGGATCCTGGGAGCTCTAGGGAGCGACGCTGTCAGCGCTCACCGACGCAGATGACCTTTCTTGCTTCAGCCGTTCCCTCGAGTGATATGTTTCTGATGGACACTCGCACACACATAATCTTACGCACACAACCACATACGACTGTTACACAACAGTTTCTGAGACCTCCAATCTTGTAGGGTTTTAGTGTCCAGGGACCCCAGAACGTTAGATCCTCCGACATCGAGTAAGGTGCGAGTGTTCTTGGTCGGTTGGTGCGTATGCGACGTATGCGATGCATTTCTTCTTCTTCTTTTTCTTCTTTTTTAACTTCTTGTACTTCTGCAATGTGTGCCTTTCGAGCCATCCGGAGATGGCTTTAGATCGTTCAGCAAAGGGGGCGATGGTGACCAGGGAGCTGTGAACATTGTGGCTGGGATATTAATTGAACTGGACGGGCAATACAGGCTCAGTTCTCGCAGAATGCAAATGAAGAATATCAAGTATATATGTGTGTGTTTTCGCTAGGGAAAGAGAAAGAGAGCGAGAGAGAGAAAGAGAGAGAGAGAGAGAGAGGAGGAAAGAAAGAAAGAGAGAAAGAAAGAGAAAGAATGAGAGGGAAGGGGAAGAGATCGTGACCTATTTATCAGATGTAATTGTTGTTGGTCAACACTCCTCTCCCACAGTGCTCGCCTGGCTCTGGTGTAGGACCTATTGCCATGCATTACATGTAGAACGGCTGCGAACGGTCGGAATGGAGCGGTAAATAGAAATCGCTTCCACGATTACGAAGGTCCCACCACACCACAGAAGCGTTCGGGTTCGGGCAGCACAAAACCTGTTTTTCGGCTCGTACACTGGCCAGACGTGGCACTTGTGGCTAGACGAGATGCTGGATGGATTAATGAAAAAGGAGGTAATGGGGCTGGAGTAGAAGCGTTCACCGAACCACGAACAAACTAGATGTCGCTGACATTGCCGTTGCCCTCCTTTTGCGGTGACTGCTGCACAGTTGCAGTGATTGGCCCTCTGGCTACTCAACGTACCTCACGTATGCCGTATTGCCGGGCGGATCAACCGAGCGAGTGAAGCCAAAGATTCCCTCGCTTTCGCCCAGGCCAGAGCGTTTAGAACAGTATTCCTCTGTTAGCAGCTCTGATAACCGGAGCTCATAAAGAAAAATGACAAGGAAACGAACTAAATAACAGTTAATGTCATAGTACATAATAGCAACTTTCATTTTTGGTAAACTGTCATTGCCAACGACTGAAGGTGAAGCTCTGAGCTCGGTGCCCAGATTAATGGTAGGCAGCAATCGCGATCAGAGATGAGCCGTTAAAAATTATTTTCCGTTTCACACCCTCCCGCCGCATTTTAACCACATAACAATACATCAAGCCCCCCCCCCCCCCCCCGACTCCTTCCATCCTCATCTCCTGAGCCAGCTAATTTATAGTCCGTGCATAGACAAGCTATAATTTTTGGAGAAACAATTATGGTTGGCGCAGGCGTCGTCATGCTTGGAGTTCAAAACGGAAGAAGGAAGGGAATTGGTTGATGGAGGAGGGGGTGGGTGCAAACACGAAATAAACGAACAAGCAATACAATGAAAAAGGCCATCCAGCGTAGCCCCACCATAGCGCTCATAGGAAAATGGGAGAACTTTCACTTTCAAGCGCACGGTTCGCACAATCGCTCGTTCACTCGCTGTTGCACCCTCCGACACCTAGATCCAACACAAAGAAGGGAAAATAAAATGAAGAGAAAAACAAAACCGAACCCTCACTGGCCGCCCGTTCGAGCGTAGCCATTTCGGATTTTTAATAAAAACACACACACACACATTTATTCGCCCATGCACAGGTGCATCAGCATGTATGCATCTACATCGCCGCTTCAGGAATATTGGGATGCGGGGAGGAGGGGGGGGGGGTTTGTGTAAAACATGGTTTTTCTGTTTCCCTTTTCAACACGGAAATCGTAAGTTTTCTTAACCCCCACAACCCCGGTCTGAAAATCCAATTCTCTCTTGCCAACGTGTAGTGTACGATGCGTGTGATGCACGCTGTTTGGTACTCACGGCAGCATTTAATCGAACGGTAGAAGATGCAATCATATCTGCGATACAACCAAACAGCCTTGGTGTTAATTATTGAAGTGGAAGTGCTGACCGGAGAGTGTAGAGAAAATAATGAAATGAATAGTGTGGTGTGTTTGCAGGCACACGCACGACCAAAATATGCAGCCATCGTGGATCTCAGCGATTCACACGTCGCGATTGGTAGTGGCGGCGATCTTTGACGCCCGATAAGCGGCGGCATGCATCGGCAAAAATAAAAACTAAAAAACACGATGGTGCAAATCTTAACACTCTATCCGGAGAGAGAGAGACAGAGAGAGAGAGAGAGAGAGAGAGAGAGAGAGAGAGAGAGAGAGAAAGAGCGAGAGAGAAAGAGAGAAAGAGAGAAATATAGACAGAGAAAGAGAGAGAAAGAGAGAGAAAGAGAGAGAGAGAGAGAGAGAGAGAGAGAGAGAGAAAGAGTGCAAGAAAGCGGCCACTGCAATGAAAGAAGGAGGGATAGGAAGGCGCCGCCAGAGGAGAGCGATAGGGGGATAGGTTAGATGGGGTAGGGGGTATAGCATTGTTCGGTTGCTTGATCGATGCTAATAATTTGTGAGGCAAAAGCCTCAACCGAAGTAACAACGTAGGCGCCACGCTGCATCGCGAAATGCGTGGTTCATCGCTTGCTCGCTCATTGAAGTCTTTCGTTGGTTCGATGATCGTTGGTTCGATGATTTCGTTGGTTCGATTATTAACGGGCTCTCTCGGGCCCGTCTCTCTTTCTCTCTCTCTCTCTCTCTCTCTCTCTCTCTCTCTCTCTCTCTCTCTTTCCCTTTATCTCTCCACACACACACACACACACACACACACACACACACACACACACACACACACACACACACACACACACACACACACACACACACACACACACACACACAACACAGAGGCACGGCAAGCCTTGCCCAAATTTTCACTCGCCAGCTAGCATCCCATTCACACTTCCTTACGCTGGTTCGCGTTCGTAGCCTCCGGTGGTCAGCTAGAACGCCTCGAGTACCTCGAGTACACCTTGAAGCACTGGCACATGATGTAATGGTACGAGCCGCCAGACACGCAAGCACACACGCACGCACGCAACAACGAGAACATGCGAAATGGTGAAGCACGAAGTGCGTGCGTCGTGTGAAGTGGGACTCGATTAGCATGCGTTAGCGTCCTCAGCCTCGCAGAGAATCGTCCGAAACAAACACACACACCTCCCCGTTACTGAGGAACACGACCGCAATGCATGGGCGTCGCGATAATCACCGAAAATGCAAATTCCCTCTCCAATACTGGCGATCGCAAGAAAATCACGCAATATAGGGTGAGTAAGGAAGAGGTGGGGGGGGGGGGATAAAGCAATAAACGGACGGGGAAGGTTGAGGGAAAGAAGGAATGCAAATGAAAATTCAGCTCGTCCAGCTTCGTGGCATCGGCAACACTACTGTTGCTTTAGGCAGGAAATTTGATTTCGCGCTCGCTCACGCTGTGTCACGTAACAAAAAAGCGTCCAGTAGCAGTGGTGAAGTTACGGCGAAAGTTGTGAAGGTATTGGTACATATGCGGAGCGCTGCGTTTTGTGCCATGATTTTGCCGCTAGTACAAACCAAAAACTGTTGCTGCATGGATTAGGTAATTGTACTCGGAAACTATTTGTAATAATATAGCGGATCGTACGGGGGAAACTTCCAACTTCCAAGAATCTAGGAGAAGGGAGGGGGAGGGGGAGGGGGAAGGCTACACGGATACCATGAACTTTGGACCGAATTAGGTGTAGAATTCAGGCGATTAGAAAAGGGCACGAGGTGAACCAACCCATGACTACCTGCTAAGCTGGACCTGGATCCCTGGACACCATGGGGATGCTCCGCGCGAAGTTGATCGGAACCCCTGCTTTTTGTTTTTTGGTTTTGGGGTGCAGTTATGCGGGGAGTATTATTTTCTGAGACGATCTATCCCCCCCCCCCCCCCCCATAAAGTCTTGACCTTTTCGCTTAGTTTGCACTCCCGAGATGTTGCCAAGTTGAAGGTACCGATAGTGCCTTCCGAGAAATCGATTCGTGCATTTCGCAATCCCGCTAAAACGAAGTCCTTTCGTGCTACTGGCCTCTTTTTGCCGGAGACAGATGACTATCGACTGTAGGCGCTAACAACAGCAATAACAAAAACAACAACGACAAGAAATCTTCGAAATCGGAATATCGAAAAGAGAAGCAACTGCGCAGGTTAGGAGCTAGGTACCATGTTGCCCTGACCAGGGCAGCCTTAGCACCAGCAGCAATTCGATTATGTTCGATCCCATTCTCTGGATTTGCGAAGGACTCGTTTCCATTGCCGAGTTCAGAACGGCAACAGCGCGTCTGCTCTCCTTCTGCTCACCCCTTGTCATCGACAACAGTCAACGCGTGAAAGTGAAATGTGATCCTGCATAATGTTCAAGTGTGATGCCGGATCGTGGGAAGTGATTTCACGACGCAACGACGACATTAAACCGTTAAATGAACTTTTACCGGAACTGGAATGGCGGAGCCCGTCGCAGGCAGCAGGGGGTTCGTCAGCCTTCCTCTCGCTCCAAATTGCACACTGCGTAGTTTCCTGAGCAGCAAACACTTTCACATATGATATAGACAAATTGATGTTGTAGATGCGAAAGCATATGAGTGAAAATTAGAGCTCAGGAAACTTAGGAAGAGAATAAGAGAAGAATGGGAATGCTAAATAGTAGAACATGGTTTTGTAAAACATAAGCCGTTAAAATACCTAAAATAGTCAACGTGCCCAGTATCAATGTGTTCAGGTTACCTTTAATCGACAAATACAACCAATTAGATCAATCTTCGACTGGGTTAGAGTCGACATAAGCTATATCCTATATAAATTTTGTTTCCTTTCGCTTCCTTCTCGTTACAGTCTGTGGACCACCGGCGGTGCCGGCTAACGCGAAGGTACACCCAACCAAAACGGACGATAGCAGTGGCGGGTTGCGATCGGCGCGTTACGAATGCGACGCCGGATACGAGTTGTTCGGCCCGGACACAATCCGCTGCGATCCTGTGAAGGGCTGGGACCGTGAGCTGCCATTCTGCGGTATGTAGCAGTCGCATCCCTAGCATTACTGTTTTGCTGGGAGATGTTGACTTAAGCAGCTGCGTCTCAGCAAGAACCCGCAATCGACGTGATTATGAATAGCGCTGCTACCCGCCATCGGCTAACGCTTTCTCATGGCCTTTCTAATTTCACACATACTCGGCGCCCGAAGGACAGCAGTTGATGGTGGTATACGTGCTGGCGAATCCGTTAGATTCATGCTAATTGCCTCGCCACGAGATGGAGGGTCGCGAGGGCGGAGGGGGCAGGGGTTGAATTGGTCATGCTCATCACACAGAAAGGCCACCATGGCGGCGACGGCATCGAGGTGTATGCGTAAATGTCAACAGTCGACAGACCCAACTGCAGACGTCTTCTCCACCTCGTACCTTCTCCTACACACACGCACACATACACACACGCGCGGGCACACAAATACACTTTTCCATATACTTTCTCTCTCCTCTCTATCTCTATCTCTCTGCACTGTAGGCACAAATGTGGCATATCGGAAGCCGGTAAACCAGTCGTCTGCGACCAGGGCAGGACCGGCCGGCTTCGCGAACGATGGTAAGCAAGGCAACCAGAACCCAGATGGCCAGGAATGCTCGGAGACGCAGAAGGAGGTGTCACCTTGGTGGCGTGTCGATCTGCTGACACCAGAAGCGGTGCGGGTTGTGCGGATCACGACTCGAGGCTGCTGCGGCCACCAGCCGCTCCAGGATCTGGAGATCCGCGTCGGCAACAGCAGCACCGATTTACAACGGAACCCGTTGTGCGCCTGGTATCCGGGCACCGTGGACGAAGGCAGCACCAAATCGTTTACGTGCGCTCGCCCGCTCGTCGGCCAGTACGTCACGGTGCAGCTGGTGGGCGTCGAGAGCAGCCTGAGTCTGTGCGAAGTCGAGGTGTACTCGAACGACGAGTTCTCGGCGGAGCGGTGCGCCGCACCGAACCTGAGCGTCGACACCGTAGTTACCACGTTCGCCCGGACTTGCTATGAGTTTCACATCACGCGCGGCGAAAGCTTTGAGAAGGCGCGCGCTGTCTGCCGGTCGAATGGTGAGTTGTTAGTCTCCTTACTGACAGGGCCATCTTTCCCATTGAGTACAATGGGCACGTGCTCAGGGCCCCGCGCTGGTTGGGCCCCCCAAATCACTACGAGTTTGGTATTTTGTTTGAAAATTAAATATATTAGAAACTTGGGGAAACATCTATTGAATGGGGAACAATCTTTAACAACCCCAAAACTCCGGTGCAATTGTAAAAAAGGGGGACCAACGTTATCATAGTGTGCCCAGGGCCCCCAAGAGGCTAAAGACGGTCCTGCTGACGAGGTAACTGGACTGACTGACTGAGTGGCCTGTCTCACTGTTCGCAGGAGGTGATCTACTGCACAACTTCCGGGGCGTCACCACGGACTACATTATCTCGGAGCTGGAAAGACGAAAGAGCGAGCTGCGGACGCAGCTGGTGTGGATCGGTGCTCAGAAGGAGCCAGGCATTACGTCACGGACCTGGAAGTGGGTTAATGGTAGGTATGATGCCTGGACCCTTTTGCAGACAGTTAGCACACAACAACAAAAAAAACACACACACACACCACATAGGATGCCTGCCACACATAGGATGCGTTACTTACTGGGCAGTGGGAGGGATGCTATTGTATGTCAGCTACCGAACATGTGACGACGTCAGTCATGTTTTCTCCACTCCACCCCGTAGGTGATACTGTGAGCAAGCCGACGTGGGGCAAGGACCAACCGAACAACTATAACGGCGAGCAGAACTGCGTGGTGCTGGATGGTGGGCGCAACTGGCTGTGGAACGATGTGGGCTGCAACCTCGACTATCTAAACTACATCTGCCAGCACCGGCCGCTTTCATGCGGTTCGCCGGACGCGCTCGTCAACACGACCATCGTTGGGCGTAACTATTCTATTGGGGCCAACATCGCGTACCGGTGCCCAGTCGGTCACTCGCTGATCGGACCAGCCGAGCGGATCTGCCTACCGAATGGTACGTGGAGCGATGCCGCTCCGGCCTGCAAGTGTAAGTGTACCCTTTATGGCCCAGAACCCCGGGTGAACCATCCGTCCTGGTCCAGCTCCAATCCAATTCGGTTGCTTACACTCTCTCTTTTTCCCTCGCGCGATTCATAGATGTAGACTGTGGAGCATTGCCGACGATCGAACACGGTGGCATCATCCTGTCGGAGAAACGCACCAGCTACGGTGTGCAGGCGCTCTACACCTGCCACGAGAACTATACGTTGATTGGTCACGAGAACCGGACATGCGAGGTGGGCGGCTGGTCCGGCGAACAGCCCAAGTGTCTGGTAGACTGGTGCCCGGAACCACCGGCGATCCAGGGTGGTCGTAGGCAGGTGTCGGGACGGAGGGCCGGTTCGACAGCACTCTATACGTGCGAGCATGGGTTCGTGATGCTCGGAGAACCAGTGCTGTCATGTGGTCTCGGCGGCAACTGGACCGGCAAAATACCAGTGTGTCGGTACGTCGACTGCGGCATGCCTGCCCGGCCCGACCGTGGAAATTTACTGCTATTGAACGACTCAACGACAGTCGGTTCAGCAGTCCGATACTTTTGCGATGATGATTACTGGCTAGTCGGTCCGCAGGAGCTTTACTGCACCAAGGATGGCAAATGGTCCGGCAGTGCGCCAGTCTGTGAACGTAAGTTTCCTTAACCCATTCCCATTTATCCTTGATCGCGGCCTTATCCAAAATCCGTTTTTGGTAAAAGAGCATTACCTTTTTTTGCCAAACGATGATTGAAATTTTGTTTTTCTCAACAAATCAATTTAAGCATAATACCATATGTTTAAGTTTATGGCACACTCCATCAGATTTTAAACCTAAATTGCATAGCTTATAGGACTACTAACTAACTTGTAAGACTTTTAACTTTCATACAACAAAATGACCGATGAGCACCCATGATCGTACTAGTAGCATTTTTTCATCCCATTTTCTAATCGCCTTCTTATCTGATCGAATATCCCACACCGGAGCAGTGATTACGTGCGAGACACCGCACGTACCACCAGGCTCATACGTCATCGGGTACGACTACAACATCCATTCGTCGATCCAGTACCATTGCGACCCGGGGCATCTGCTGCGTGGCGAGGACACGCTGACATGCCTGGAATCGGGCCAGTGGAGCGGTGAGGCGCCAGACTGCGAGTACGTGGACTGTGGGCCTCTCACGCCAAACCCGTTTGGCTCGCATCGGTACCTTCAGAACGCAACCTACCTCGGTTCGGAAGTGCAGTACTACTGCAGCCCCTCGCATCGGTTGGCTGGCTCGAACCGGCGCATCTGCCTCGAGACGGGCCTATGGAGCGAGAGTGCACCGCGCTGTGAGGAGATCCGGTGCACCGAGCCGACACTCACGCCACACAGTTTCCTCAGTGTGACGGGCAACGATCGGATGTACGGGCGAACGCTGATACGCACATCCGACACGGCTGCCACAAGTGGCGTCCAGACGTACAAGGTTGGTGCGCTGGCCAAGTACCGGTGCGAGCGTGGCTACAAGATCGTCGGTGAGGCGCTGATCACTTGTGAGGAGAATGGTCACTGGAGCGGCGAGATACCGGAGTGTGTCTGTGAGTATTCTTTTTTTCTTCTTTTTCTTTGTCTTTTACTCCTCCTTTCGATGGTATTTTCCCCGCAGATGTGGACTGTGAGACGCCAGTGGGTATCGCCTACGGAAAGGTGACGCTTGCGACGAACGCAACGTACTACGGGGCGGCCGCATTGTACGAGTGCGAGGGAAACTACAAGCTGGACGGTGTGTCGCGCCGGTTGTGCCTGGAGGACGGCACTTGGAGCCACGAGGCGCCTCGCTGTGCTGAAATCACCTGCGGCGAGCTGAACGTCACCGACAGTTTGCTGGTGAGCTACGGCACTCGACGCGTTGGCGTGCAAGCCGAGTTCAGCTGCGCGAAGGGCCGCTACATGGTGGGCAACGGTACCCGGATCTGTCTACCAACCGGCCAATGGTCGGGCCGTAGCCCCGTCTGCAAACGTAAGTCTGTGCACCTCCCACGTAACATCCGAAAACTCCATAACGCTTCACTCTCTCTCTCTTTCTCTCTCTCTCTCTCTCTCTCTCTCTCTCTCTCTCTATTTTTGTTTCTCCACACGTTGCAGTGATTGATTGTGGTCGGCCAACGGACATCGAGAATGGGCGGGTGATCGTTGTTAACGAATCGACTGTATACGGTGGATCGGCCGAATATCACTGCGTGCCGCACTTCAATCGCATCGGTCCCTACCTGCGCAAGTGCATGGACGATGGCAAGTGGAGTGGCGAGGAGCCACGCTGCGAGTGTAAGTTTACTCGTTTTTCGGGCGTAACTAACGTTTGCATTAAAAGAGACAAAATTTAAATGATAAGAAAAAAATAAGACAGGTAATAGAGATCTGTAAACTGCATTTGGAAGTTAATTTGATCAGTTTACTCGCAAAAAAATTTAAACCTCTATCAGTAGAACACTAAATGTGATGGCGAAAATAGTGAACCTATTCTGTTCTGACATTTGCGCATTCAAAAAAAGGTAGTCCGCCGCGCGTGAAATGGGCAACATATGGAACTTTGTAGATGCCAGGGACTTCTGTTTCGGCATCTACAGCATCTTGGCACTAATGGACAACAATTAGAGCATCGAGAGATGGCTCGGTTCCGTACGGCCAACGCTTTGAGCGCCAAGAAGCTCCAAAGGATGCTGAAGAGGAAGACCGACAGAAAAATGGCTAAACCGCTGCGTGCGATTGGCCAACTAACCAAACAATGCAGAAGTACCTAACGAATGTAGACATACATGTTAGAAGGCAGAAATACCGTTCGCTGGTTTTGGAGCATCAGGTAATGTCACAGCGGCAGCAGCTGAACAAGATCGTCAACACGATCAACCCGGTGAATCGTCTCCCGCGTCATGAACCGCGAAACCTATCTCATGCAGGATGACAACCATTGGAAAGACACATCGTATTTTACTTCCCGCACGAAGAAAGTGAGCTCCGTAGTGACCTTCACCTTCATGTCGAAAAATCTAGCAAATACCGGAAGGGTGCTCGGAATGGAGCCATCAGAACTTTGTCTGAAAAGAGCTTTGTGTGATAAAATTACCTTCCAAATGCAGTTTACAGATCTCAATTATCGGTCTTAGTTTTTTTCTTATCACCATTCAAATTTTGTCTCTTTTTTTAATGTAAACGTTAGTAGGCACTAACCAATAACTACTATTTTATTCTACCTTCTCCTCACCAGTGATCGTTAACGATGCGCAGGAAACGACCAGCCTCGGTACTGGCATCGCAATCGGTGCCGCCATCATCGTTATACTGCTGATCCTAATCGGTGTCCTGTTTCTGCACCGCAACAAGGCGCGACCGGTGAAAAATACGGAGAACGTACAGGCGGCTGAGCACAAGGAGGACCAAAACGCGGCCGTCATGTCGTATTCGAGCCTCGAAAACGGGCGCCATACGTTCGATCTGACCAACCGGGGCGGCGGGCTGGTCACGTTCAACACTTTCCAGTCTGGTGGTGGTCATCCGCCGCCACCCAGCCAGCTCTCGCACGGTCCCTATCATCACAGTAATATCAACAACAACGGCAGCAGTAACAACAACAACACTCTCAGGCATAACCATCCGGGTGGTGGTAGTGGCGGTAATGGTGCCAGCGGAGGAGAGAACATCTATGACCAAATACCGAGCGAGCAGTACTACGACGCGCCCTACGAAATGCGCACCAACGAGGAGGTGTACGAACCTGAACCGACCGCTCGAGGTAACGTTATCACCATCAACGGTGTTAGCGTCCGGTGAGCCTTCGAAGGCCACCGATGAAAGAGCAAAGATAGAGGAAGAGATAGGGGAAGGTAAACCCCCTTTCATTAGTTCCTTCCGTGCGGTGGTGGCCTGCACTATCTCCAACGGAACATATTCCATCTCCACCAGTCCCCTACAAACCGAGTCAACAATCCGCATCGGCCGATGGAATTCACCGGTACTAATGGTAGTTGGTTAGGAAGCGTCACAGTGTGCGCCCGTTTGTAATCTTTTGAAGAGCAGAACGACAGAGTCATATTACAAAGTCCTGCGAAAACCCGGTAGTGTGTGAGAGAATGTGTGAGCGATAAGTACGTAGAAATAATAGGAGCTGATGGATCCAGGCTGGCGAGCTCCAGCAACTAAAATAGCCTCTGTGATGAACTATGGAAAGGAGTGCGTCAATGCCCAATTTAGTATGCAATCTTAGCACCCATCAGACTTTAACTAGGTCTGTTCCATGTTTCCAGCAACCATGTTTGTTGCCCTAGGCCGTAGGTTTTACTATTATGATATTCGATGTCTTTTGATAAACCCCGTCCCTTTTTGTACATAACCTTATTACCAATTGTTGCAGCAGCGAAACTGAACGAACGAACAAACCAACCAATTCGCGGCGCAATTTGCGTTCGTTCAAGCACCAGGCATCTAGATCAGGCAACGTACACAAACGTAACTGATTCGCGACTGCAACTGACGCTAACAACAAAGAAAAATTAATATACCTATTGTACAAAAAAAAATCTGCTTTGTTTTCACACTTTCACAACGAATTTGTACTTAGTATGCATTGATGCATATAACCGCAAGCTTTTGCCCCGCGGGCCGGTACCATAACGAGAATCGCAGCTCACGGCCTGATTCTTACAGCGGTCAAGTCCCTGGTCAAGTTATTACAGCAACAGCTGCTACTGCTGCAGCTACGGAAGATTACAGTGCATTGCTGGATTACGTTTAATAGGAAACACAGAGCAGAGGAAAGACGCAAGAGTAAAACGACTAAACAGCATCGTTATACCTTGTACAAGATTTGGCCATCCTCATTACTGTCTTATTTGATTGTATTTGAATTTTTGAATGCCTTTTACCAAGGGAATTTTCCATATCTATTTCATTTTCCCTCATTTTCTGAAATACGTTCTTTTATCAAATTTCAACGTGCCAGAAAAATGTAGTTTCCAAAAGCCAATACACTGAATTTGTGGGATATACTTCATCTATTCAATCATTTCCTATTCAGCTCTCATAAAGCAAGTAACCATTCTGAAATATATATTTAATACAACTATTCCTCATATACCACAATAGCAACGCACGCAGGTTCGAGCTAGAAAAGGATAAACAAGACAGTTTTATACATATTGACCAAGGCCCAAACGCCATTTAAAGAGCATTTTCCATTTCATAACAGTGTAGTTTTTAACAATTTACCTGTCTCTCATACCTGGCTATTAGAAATAGCTTACATGGTTGATTGCATAGTGACTGTAATTTTTTCATCATCAAGTATTTCATTCATGAAAACCCACAGTAGTGCTTGTACCTACAATTTTACCGTTTGTTAATTCTCATAATGGTTACGATTCACCTTAAGTTTGCTCTTTATAAATTTCTGTACGTTATATTGTTATTATGTAACATGGATTGTACGTCTATTAGCGATCCAGTAATTGCTAAAACGGTTAATCTATAATAACATAGTTAACGAAACCAGAGTTGACAGGCTCACCGTTGGATGGTCTGTTGAGGTGTCGCTGAGCTAATGACGAAATTTTGCAGCCGCACGATCCGTGATTTTTTTATGGTGTCCCGGCAGATCGGGCACACTTGGCGCTGATCGAGCCAGCTAAAAATGCACTGCCAACAGAACAGGTGTCCGCATTGCGCCAGGCTAACCTCCTGTATCTTGTCCATGCACAGTGCACATTTGCTTTGCGGAGTGCCTGACGAACTGTCGCTGTTCTCTGTCCGACCGCTTGCCCTTGCAGGTACTGTGACTTTGTCTTGCATTGATTTAGGTACCCTCTGTGCATCCCGCCAATGCTGTCGGTAGTAGGCAGCTAGGGTGAGCACCAGCTGGGCAAGCGTAACATAACCCAGTACCCTATAGCCCAGGATAGAGTGGTTTTCCTTCAGCCAGTTCCGGATCAACACCTGCCGCGGATTAGATTGGATAAGGCATTAGTCGCGATGGCAGGTCGGTTGCGATGTGAACCTGCTCTCGACTCACATAGTTAATTCCAGTCAGTCGTTTCGAGATGTGGTACTTGCCCCCGTTAATATAGAACATACTGGTATGGAAGGCACGTACGAACGGAATGCTGGCTCGCACGAACTCTATGAACTTGTTGATCGCTCGCTTTGCCGAAGGTAGCAGCTCACCACTACGCTGCAGCTCATACTGTAGATAAGCTAGAAGCTGGTCAGCAGCCGGCTCACCGCCGAACTGAAGCAGAATCGCTAGCAACTGGAGCACCTTGTTCGGAAGCATCACATAGTTTGAGTCGACCTGTATGATGCCTGTGTACTCCTCGCCCAGGGTCTGCAGATTATTCAGGATCGCGTAGTGATGGTACAGGGTCTCGGCTATCGGCTTGCAAAGCGCATTGTATCGGTACCAGTGCCTCTGACTCAGCACCACAAGCAGATCACTAAGGGCAGTTCGTACCTCCTCGATATGCAGCTGATCCTTCTGCACGCTGCGTATGATCTCAGCCTTTCCTGCGTTAGCGTGGAACAAGGACATTTTGGTGTCCTACCGGCCGGAACATCAACAATGATTTCCCCAACTGTCTAACTAATTCAGTAGCTCAGTACCAAGGTACTTTAAAAAGACAGGTAGCTTTATCCAGAACAAATCCTCGATCGTATTTTAGAAAAAACTTCAGAGTTTGACATTCACGGGATGGTGGGATGTTTACTTCGGGAACGCTCTTTTCGGAGCTGTTTTCGCTTTTCTGTGGTATTACGACAGTTCAAATTCACGAAAAGTGGCACGAAAGTTGAAGTTTATGCAAATATTCCCAAAATTCTTTCAATACTTTCAATATGGTATCGGTCCGTAGGTCTTGCCACGCGGCCTGGAACAAAAGCTAGCTAGCGTTCCTGGACCGTGCTCACTCGCTGTAAAACACAACTCGGTCGCTCGAATGATCTTAAATAGAGAGATGAATCATTTAAACATTTGAAAAAGAGTGAAATCAGGTACTTTCCCTGATAAAACCACCAAACTTGCCCACATCTTCTTCTTCTTCTTCTTGAAACTCACGTGGTTTTGTTGAAAAAAGCGCCCTGCTATGAATGTCAAACAAATTCAAAATGGTGACCTGTCAAAGCGGTTAAGAAGGTACCTGTCTTTTTAAAGTACCTTGCTCAGTACGTATCGTTAACTAACGTTTTGAAATCACTTATCCGCATTCACAATTTTGGGCAAAACGGAAGAATAGCCCCCGTGAACTTTTATCGTTTTTTTCGGGCGAAAGTTCATTTTAATTATCGCCGACTTTTCAACCCACCCTTGTATACGTTCCTAAAACGATAAAATTCAACATGACAGAAAGAGATGTAGCTAGAAAAGAAAGAGAAAGGGCTCACTTATCGATCAGCTGTTTCGTCCCAAACGTACTAAATGTATGAACAACATAGCGCATGCTTAAACCACTGGAGTGAGAGAGATAATCATATTACGCTCTGCCGTTCTTTCACAGCATGGTCGCTTTGTTGGTAAACAAAGCATGCGCAACGATGATCATGTGGAGCGTTTCTCATGGAATTAATTGTAATAATTTCAACTCTATTCATTGTATTCCGACAAAATGGAAAAGCGATGGGAGCATGCGCTTAAGCTGGAACACTGCGTCCAACCAGCAGCTGCTAGCTCCGCTATACTCGATGCTGAAGCGCAACACCGTTCTACAAGAGCTTTGGTTGACGGTGAGGAAAACTTTAAAACGAAAATAAGGATACTTAGAAGGACGGGGAGGGATTGGAAAACACTTCTGAAATGATAAACAAAAGTCTATTGCATAAAATGCCTCCTCATCACTCTGATAATACCTTAATTTATGTTTTGAAGTCTTAATCCCGTGAACAAAACAACACTCACGTGATAGCAGTTGTTAATAGTGGGTATTTTTCGAAAGAATCATAATTTACACGTCGTGTATGTTGCTGCGTGCCCGTTGGATTTGAATTTGAGTTTTCAAAAATCTTCGCCTCTACTTTAAATTCGCCTGTCGTGAGCTATTGTTGTGCCGTTCTTTCAAAGTTTGGTCTTTCTCTTTCTGGCGCATTTGGTAGGTTGACTTTTTAGTAGAGTTGCCAACATATAGCGGCGAAATCCCACAATGACAGTTAAGCGAGAAGTTCACGGGGGCTATTCTTCCGTTTTACCAAAAAATTAATGCCAAAACGGTTTCGTTTAACCCTTACACGCTGTCAAATTTTTGTACGTCCGCGGACATTTTCGCTGAACCCTTGACGCTACCAAACGCTTTATTTACGAAAATGTAGGTTCTTTTTTGTATTGTTTTTGCATTTTTAATATAAATATAACAGCAACAGCAACAAAATCGTTAAAAACTGCAAAATTTGGTAAAAGATTGAAATAGGCCCCCCCACTCACGGTGAGTTACTGAGTGACCGAAAAATCGTTGTTTTACTGATAAAATGTAACTTTTCCACCCCTCACCCCTCCCCTAATACATTTATTTACGCTTCCGCATATTTTTATGAAGGTTTGTTTATCTAAAAAGTGATAATTAAAGATTTTTTCGATCACTCAGTAACTCACCGTGAGTGGGGGGGCCTATTTCAGTCTTTTACCCAAAATTTATTCGGAAATCAACTTCAGCGGCCAAAACACAGATGTAAACAATACATTTGACATTTCGGTAAAAGACTGAAATAGGCCCCCCCACTCACGGTGAGTTACTGAGTGACCGGAAAATTCGTTAACTACCACTTTTTGGTAAAAGACTGAAATAGGCCCCCCCACTCACGGTGAGTTACTGAGTGACCGAAAAAATCGTTAATTATCACTTTTTAGGTAAACAAACCGGTAAAAGACTGAAATAGGCCCCCCACTCACGGTGAGTTACTGAGTGACCGGAAAAATCGTTAATTACCACTTTTTAGATAAGCAAACCTTCATAAAAATATGCGGAAACGTAAATAAATGTATTAGAGGAGGGGGAGGGGCGGAAAAGTTACATTTTACCATTAAAACAACGATTTTTTCGGTCACTCAGTAACTCACCGTGAGTGGGGGGGCCTATTTCAGTCTTTTACCAACAAACCTTCATAAAAATATGCGGAAACGTAAATAAATGTATTAGGGGAGGGGTGAGGGGTGGAAAAGTAACATTTTATCAGTAAAACAACGATTTTTTCGGTCACTCAGTAACTCACCGTGAGTGGGGGGGCCTATTTCAGTCTTTTACCAGAAAAGTTACATTTTACCAGTAAAACAGCGATTTTTCGGTCACTCAGTAACTCACCGTGAGTTGGGGGGCCTATTTCAGTAGCCGTGGCCACACGGGGCGAAAATTTGCGCGCAAATTTGCACATTAATGCCAAAATGTTTTCGCTTCGTGTGGCAGGGGTAAAAACCCGAAAATTTATGCCGAAATGTCAAACGTATTGTTTTCATCTGTGTTTTGGCCGCTGAAGTTGATTTCCGAATAAATTTTGCAGTTTTTAACGATATTGTTGCTGTTGCTGTTATATTTATATTAAAAATGCAAAAACAATACGAAAAGAACCTACATTTTCGTAAATAAAGCGTTCGATAGCGTCAAGGGTTCAGCGAAAAAGTCCGCGGACGTATAAAAGTTTGACAGCGTGTAAGGGTTAAACGAAACCGTTTTGGCATTAATTTTTTCGTTTGCGCTAGAGTTTTCGGCCCGTGTGGCCACGGCTAGTCTTTTACCGACATTTCGATATAAATTTTCGGGTTTTTACCCCTGCCACACGAAGCAAAAACATTTTGGCATTAATGTGTAAATTTGCGCGTAAATTTACGCTCCGTGTGGCAGCATCTATTAATGCCAAAACGTTTACGCTTCGATATGTTTACATGGCCGGGTTGAGGAAATTAAAATGTTTTTTTTTTTAAGAAAAGGATTGAACACACTAGCAATGATCACACACTATCGATGTAAACCACAAAAAGAACATATTGCGAGCCCTCCCGTTTGCAAAAAGCTTTTACGCTAGGTTTCACGCCCCACGGACCAATAATCGTTTGACAGCATGTAAACGGCAAGCGTAAACGTTTTGGCATTAATTTTTTCGTTTGCGCTAGAGTTTACGGTCCGTCTGGCATCACCTTTGGGAATATTTATATAAACTTCAACTTTCGTGCCACTTTTTGTGAATTTTAACTGTCGTAATACCACGGAAAAGCGAAAACAGCTCCGAAAAGAGCGTTCCCGAAGTAAACATCCCACAGTCCCACCAATGTCAAACTCTGAAGTTTTTTCTAAAATACGATCGGGCATTTGTTCTGCATAAAGCTACCTGTCTATTTTAAGTACCTTGCTCTTACGGATCCAAAAACTCGCCGCTTAGTGGTCGCTTAGTGGCCGCTTAGTGGTCACATTAGATCTTTTTGCGTGCGGGTTGCTTCTTTTGCGTGTTTTCTTATTTTTTCTTCGTAATTCTATGCTACGGCTGATTGAGTTGACATTCAAGTGACATTCGCGTGGCCTTGTTCGACTGCGAGATTTTTAGATTCGTCAGGATTTTTGGAAGAAAAACTGTCTCATTAATAACTTCTTACAGTCACTCAAACACGATATTTTGCGTTCAATCCCGGAACGCCACATTCGAAAGGTAGAACCTTTGGGATTCTGCTAGAAACGACCTCAATCAACATTCAACCGAATCAACCCAAGAGCATCATTCAATTTGTTTTGGATAAACTTCCAGCTAGTGTTTTGGGCTACGGTCCATAGGTGAGGAAGATCTGAAACTGCAAAGGCATCGGTTCCGCAACGCAACGAGAGTGCAACAATAGAGCAGCAAAGTGATGCGTAGCCGAAGTAACTCGGGTGTCCGGTTGGACTACTATCAGAGGATCGTGCATCGATTGATCATGCGACATCAGCAACCGGTAACCGGTCTATTTCCCGCTAGTCCGCAGACACAACACGCTTGGGTGAGAAGAGGGTGGTAGTACGTCTTCGAGGCTTTTCTTGCCTTGACCACTTGAACCATATTCGCATTCTCTAACCAACAGATTCGCGACAATGTCTACTGCATTTTGGCTGTGTGGGGCCTATCGATGGCGTACAAGAAGATCGCCGATCAGGATGAGGATCGTGCGAAAGCGTACGAGCTGGAACAGTGCTGTGTCAAGCTCATGCGTGGCCTCCTCATGGCGATGATGAACCAGAAGGAGAAAGTGGAGCGATTCAAGACATCACAGAACCCACTCGATTCGCTGCACGCCAAGTACTCGAGCCGCAACGGTCAGATAGTGGTAGGGGACAGTGACTGGGGTCATCTGCAAATCGATGCCATCTCGCTCTACTTGCTCATACTGGCACAGATGACTGCCTCCGGGCTCCAGATTGTATTTTCCCTCGACGAAGTCGCGTTTATTCAGAATCTCGTCTTTTACATCGAATCCGCATACTGTATTCCGGACTACGGCATCTGGGAGCGAGGGGACAAATCGAACCATGGCCAACCAGAACTGAACGCGAGCTCCATTGGTATGGCCAAAGCGGCTCTCGAAGCAATGAACGAGCTTGATCTGTTCGGAGCGCGTGGAGGCTCTGGTTCCGTCATTCATGTTCTGGCAGATGAGGCCCACAAGTGTCAGGCGGTGTTGCAGTCGATGCTGCCTCGCGAATCCAACAGCAAGGAACTCGACGCCGGCTTGCTATCTGTGGTCGGATTTCCTGCATTTGCCTGTGACGACCCGCAGTTGATAGAGGCAACGCAGGAGGCTATCATAACACGACTACAGGGTCGATATGGCTGTAAGCGGTTCTTACGCGACGGATACAAGACGCCCAAGGAAGACAATACTAGACTGTACTATGAACGCTGGGAGCTGCGCATGTTTGAAAAGATCGAGTGCGAATGGCCTCTATTTTTCTGCTACCTGATCCTGAATAAAGCGTTTCAGAATGACCGCCAGGCCGTAGTGGAATACTCACAAAAGCTGGAAGACATCCTGGTGAAAACTGAAGAAGGGATGAAACTAGTACCGGAGCTATATGCAGTGCCTGAGGAGGGGGTTGCAGCCGAATATCTAGCGTCTGGTAGCCAGCAGCGGATTGTAGTCGGCCGGTGTCCGTTTCTCTGGGGGCAGTCACTCTACATTCTCGGCAAATTACTGCAGGAGGTAAGCAAATGGAATGGTAGTTGCTCCAACGATTGGTTACTAAATCGCCTGCGAATTAGGGCTTCCTGGCGGTCGGTGAGCTGGACCCGCTCAATCGGCGGCTCGGTGCGCAAAAGAAGCCGGATGTCGTGGTGCAGGTTGTGATTCTGGCAGAGGACAACGACATTCGTGATAAATTGGCCGAGCACGGTATTCAGGTACAAACTATAGCGGATGTGGCCCCCATCGAAGTGCAGCCGGCTCGCGTGCTTAGCCACTTGTACACCTATCTGGGGCGTAACAAGAAACTCGGGTTGTCTGGACGCAAGTCCCGCGATGTCGGTATTCTCAGCACCAGCAAACTATACTCACTGAAGGATCGCATATTTGCATTCACACCGCAGGTATGTGCTCCGACTTGGCCCGTTAGGGCTGCTTTCGTTTACAACAATTTCTTTATAACCACTCCGCCAGACTATTAGAACGATCCAGAACTGAGATGGGGGGATGGGAGGAGGTCATCAAGATTGGCAAAAATTTACTACAGCAGCTCTGGTATTAGGGATTAAACACAGACAATCCGTTGTGCATACGACCATTGATTACAGGCTACCGTAAAAACAAGAACAACAAGATGATACACTTCTGTGGCATCCTCGAAAACCTTGTTGGTTTCTCTCTTTCTCTTTCTAAACTACATCATAACATACACAGATACCGTGCAATATCCAACAATTGAAAGTGCATTTAGCCTTACGAAGGTAGAAGAAGAAGCATTGCGAGATTGCTCGGGATTCCCCGCGAAAGTAATATTCAATATGTAGATATTGACTGTTCCATTTTTCTTCTCCGTTTTCCCTGTATTCCCTGGCGCCTGTTTCTCTCTCTCTCTCTCTCTCTCTCTCTCTCTCTCTCTCCTTTCTATTTCTGTTTATCTCATTATCGAATCGCCCGGCGCCGTGGTCCATGCTAGTTTTCCGATGTGAACCGATTTTACATCGCCTCAGACAACGAGCTGATGATCGATCTGCTGAAGGGAGAAATCAACTTCCTGAAGTCGGCATGGCAGAACCTACTAGGCCGACCGCTGCTCACACTGGTGCTGAAAACGGTGCATCTAGGTCGGTTTTCTTATCTTCGTTCTGTTAATTGATTTTTTCCGGTTTTTTTTGGTTTCTTCGCGAGTTAAATTTAAGTTTTAGTTTTGTCTTCCACAACTTTTTTTTACCTACGTCTACTTCGTTCGTGATACCTATAACCCATCTGTCCTTCACATCTTCTGTGTTGTAGTTGATCCAGGATTTCTTGCGACTTTAATTAAGAGTTCTTTAACAATCTACCTAATCTTCCATCATCTCTTGTTCTTTGGATTGAGCTACAGGAGCTTGAGCTTGAGTGAATAGTACAGGCATCTTGACATTGGTATTTTGCCAACTTAATGAGTAATTGTTTTCGCAGCAGCTACATTATGTATACCTCCCCTGCGTTTCTTTCTCTCACTTTGTAGAAGGTTGTGGATTTTTGGTTCAGTTTTCATCCAATGATGCGTGTTCACACTTGGAAATTGATTTTCTGCTTCATTTCGTCATTATCCATCCCGAAAATAGAAGTGTGCGTAGAGTGTGATTTGTTTGATTTTTTTATGATTTGGTTTCGATTGCTCCCTGTTACTACCTGCCCTGCCTCCAATAAACCTCCAGCAAAGCACATCTCACATGGCATTCTGGAATTGTTCATGTGAAAGCGAGTATCACTCCCGGAAATCTAGGTCCACTCATCCATTCACAGTGTATCTCTTCTCGCCATTCGCCAGCAGGAAAGTCCGTGATATGTGGATGTCGATAATGGCGTCAGCAGTCGATTCGGTTCACCGAGCACAGTCTTTTCGCTAGATTCCGCGATCCATAGTCGAACAAGCTAAGATTCTTTACTAAGGCAATCCACAAATCCTAAAGCTTTCGACACACTCATGCAAATAGAGACTTAAAAACACACACACACACACACACACTCACACAACAAAGCCAAATCAACCTGTTAGCAAAATTATCCGATGAATGTTTCAGTGATGTTTCTTTAAAAATTGACGTTGATTACTTCTGCATTGAAATTCGACTGTATGTTCATTTATGAAAATAATTGGCAATTTTTTTTGTCTCTCTCTCTCTCTCTCTCTCTCTCTCTCTCTCTCTCTCTCTCTCTCTCTCTCTATCATTCTATCTATCTATCTCCCTCTCTCTTTTCTCCGTCGACCCTTGGCTTCCGGTTTGCTGGTTTTATTCGGTAACAACCGTATTCATAATATCATATTCTTACCTCGGATTCGACTGCTCGCTGGACATGTGTGATGGACACGCCTGAAATGAAATAATTATTGGCAATATATAATTGCCACATTCACGTGCGCGCACCAATACCTCCACCAAATTTATTTTATGTCTTTTAATTTTTCTCTGTGCATTTTTTACTTTTACTTTCTCTTTGTGAACTAAAAAAATTCTCTTCGGTCACTGCTGGATACTATCACCTGTTATGTTTTCTTACATATTGGATTCCTTGAACCCATTTATAAACAACAACGTTATCACTACCTTCACGAAACGCTAATGGGATTGGTTAATGGCTATCATTGAATCGCCGGCACATGTATGTGTGCATGGGGGCGGCCACGCTTATGTTCCTGTTTCGATGGTGCTTTGGGATCAAACCCCTAATCCCTTAATCGATTGATCTGCTGGATCTGGTGTGTCGCGCCCAACACCACCGAAAATCCACGCACCGACACACACATATACATACATACATGCACAAATGCTCAATTATAAACGCACGCGACAACGTATTATCGGCTGGCCATGCCATGCCTGGGCTTTTCCGGGTGGTGGTGCGAGGCTAGATATTCGATCATGACGAGTACTACACATCACGTGATCCCGCCTTGCTTGCAAGCAATTTCACGGATATACTTGCATTCCTGAGCTATAGCTGGCGCCATCTTCTCGGTCGGCCCACGATCACTCTCATGGCCACCCATTGGCTGCTAGGTAACTATTATTCCACTCCGTTTGCCGTATCGTTCGGTCGCGCTCACGCCCCCTTCTTCTTTCGCTTAGTTTCTTAAGGGTTATATAATAATCATATTCATACAATTATACTATCGTTACCATCGTCACCGTCATCGTTTTCTATCGATTCTCATCAACATTCAAATCCGACTGTTATCAAAATCATTTTTGATTGCCTTTCTACGTTGGCGGGTCTCGAAAGCATTTGAAAGTGCATATGGTTTTTTGAAAGTGTATAGGGTTACTTACAGCACCGACAATGAATGGTAATCACCAGACCAGTTGCAATCATCACATCATCATCCTTCAAATATATTGTGCGACAATGAAACAATCATCACACTCTCAGGAGACGCCATTTACTTAATTGGTTAGAAATCGCTAGGACCCCCAACTATCATTTACCTAAGTCTCTCGAAACCCTGATCGATGCTGGAAGTCAGTAGAAACGCATTCTGGGTCTGGAACCTGTGAGATTGCTACAATCGCAGAAGAACATTATCATTCTCTCGCATATTCAGTCTCGAATTCATCTGTTGTATCGTTGTATCTGTCGTACATGCCATATCTTTGTGGTTTAGCAGATGTCCGATGCTGGAAACCAAAAAAAAGTTGATTGGGTAGCTTTTGCAAAAAAAAATATCCTGTTAAAAAAAAACAAAATATTCAAATGGAATATATAACTCCAAGATGCTCTTTTTATAGTTTTAGTACCGTAACCTTGGCATGAATTACATTGTTTACTTGTTCTCGAAGCATAAGCTGCTCCATTCATCCATCGTGATTTATCGGTTTTTGCAGTAGCATAGATTAGAAAAAAATTAATTTAGTTTAATATTGCAAGCTCCCAATATAACACTAAACCGCTAATTCTATTGTGAAGTCCAACCCTGTGTCCACACTAGGAGTAATCTAGACAAATGTATGGGAAGCACTTGTATCTGCTACAGACTATCTTACAGGTATACAAGTACTTTTCATGCATCTGATCTGAGAATGTCATATTGTGGATGCAAGGATACGTTTGCTCAGATAATCACCTAGAATAGTTGCAACATTCACAAAACCCAACATTCCAGAAGTAAAAGCCTAACAAGTTGTTCAGGACTGAGTACTAAAAGGACTTAAGTAAGATGGTGTATCGTTAGTGCTTGTACGAAAAGTGACGGTGGGTTATGTAATACTATGTCTAACAGTTGCAATTTTCTTTTTTTTTATTTATGAAACGTTCCGTTTAACCGACGCTCAAACACGTCACCGTGTTGGGTGACTGCGTCGTTCTTTCCTGTAAATACAATGTGTTTCCAACATGCAGATAACAATAAAGTCCCGTTGGCGATGATTCAAACGATGAAAAAGCTTAAATCGGGCTACATAAGCGGTACACGGGTGATACTCGGCAATCTAGGCGATTTCATCAACACGTCCGCTATCACGGACCTTAGCTTTCTTGGTAGTCAGGAGGATGGCTATCCGGACAGTAAGTAATGCTGTCACTATCAAGGAAGGATTCTATACAACCTAAGCCTTGCTAATTGAGCCTGTTGGATTTTTTTTTTCTATTCCAGAGCTGAATCCGGCTGTTCAGGCGTACCTAGACGAACATCTGTTACGCTCATTCAGTCACCGCGCATCGACAACCTCCATCCGGTCGTCTGGTTTGCGTCCGAAAAATCTGCGGCGTCGCATGTCAGTGAAGGGAGCCATCAAGAAGACACGGTCGATCAATGTGGATTGTGTGTATCAACCGAAATAGCTAAACAACGCGATTGTGATTTTGCTCTAGCTTTGCTATCGTTTTTCTTCTTCTACTAATTCCAGCCGAAACTCTCGGTATGGAGGGTAATGTTACGGAGCGGCGTCTTTCGCATGCATCGCCCGCCTGGCTCGAGCCCAACCAAACGACCGTAGGAGCTGTCGTGGGTGGCAGTTCGGGACTCGTCTCCGCCCATTCGCAGATTTCTCGAGATCCGTCACCGAATGCATCTTCAATGATAGCAGGACAGCCCCGTTTTGGCACAGATCGCATGTCTCTGGACGACGATGGTAAGAAGCTGCACATCCAAACATCAGCCACCGCTGCCAGTAAGCATTATTTCCCAACACTCAAATTGCACATAACATCTACCACAGGCTTATACGCCAAGTTTCCCACTTGTTTCCAGCGCCAAAAATACACGTGCAACCTTTGCCACGCCATCGACCTACCACGGAGAGCAACTTTGAGAATACGGAGGTCGAAGAGCTGATAGCAATGCTCCGCGAAACGGAGAGCCTTGAGGAGCAGGGTGACATACTGCAGCATCTGGTGGATACCCAGGGTCTCGACTTTAACACCGGTACGTTGATCGCGGTTGGCTCAGTAGAGTTGGTGTTTGCGTGTCTGTTTTTGTTATGCGTTCAGATCCCTTCTGCTATATTTGAATTTTAAAAGAACGTTTTCACGTACATTCCATTCTGCTTACAATTCATCTGTACTGATTATTTCACTTGATATGTCTTGGTTTTGCAAGACGTATCAGAATCTAGAGCGCACAATGCATTGGTCATAATATTTAACAACAAATTTTCTATGTTTATTATACAACAATTTAACTGCAAATTCGCAAAGCGATTGTATTTACCTACTTTTGTCTAAAGGTCTTGATTTTTTACGTTGTTTGTTTTCTGCGTTGTGACATTTCTTTTCTATATTTCTTATTTTCCTTTTCATTAAATCGACTACCCCGGGTGTGTCTGTGGAATGAAATGTTTTGTGTCCGTGTGTTATGATACCCACGTGGTATCTGCTATGTTTTTCTATGCATCTATGCTTTTGCCCGGCTGTCTATATCGTCATCTTTGTTACATTCGTCCCGGTGCGTGTCCTGTTTTGCACTCCATCACCATCAAACACCATGAGAGGCCCGGAACGCTCGCGCACATCGCACACAATCCAATTGCTTTGCCACGCTTGTATTGCTTGCACCACTCGCTCTTGCAGAGTTATCGGGTGCGGTTAACGATGATTCGCCTTCCCAAGGGATGTTGGAGGAAGGACGAGTGGTGACCGTACGCGGCCTGTTGAAGGGACTCTACGAGAAGGCATGTCAGCAGAAAATGTGGGGCCTGGTGCGCCACACAGCGGGAATGCTGGGCAAGCGTGTCGAGGATCTGGCCAAGGCGGTAACCGATTTGCTCGTCCGTCAAAAGCAGGTAAGCCAATTGAGTACGTCAACCTCATTTACTTTACTAATGATCCTCTGTGAATCCTTCGGTAGGTAACGGTCGGCATGCCGCCGAACAGTGAGCACACGATAACGGCCCCGCTACCGGAAATGGAACTCCGCTCGGTCATCCACGAGGCGTACGGAGACGACGAAAGTACGGCCATGTTGTCGCAGGAGTTGCTAGTATACCTAGCAATGTTCATCCGCACTGAGCCGCAATTGTTCCACGAGATGTTACGGCTGCGTGTTGGTCTCATCATCCAGGTGATGGCGAAGGAGCTTTCGCGTACCCTAAACTGCGATGGTGAGCAGGCGTCAGAGCATCTGCTCAACCTATCGCCGTTCGAAATGAAGAACCTACTGCACCACATACTTAGCGGCAAGGAGTTTGCGATTAACAGTGTGGCGCGTGGCAACATTTCGATCGTAAGTTGCAAGTCCAGCCGCGTCAGCAAGAAGAGCCAGATCGGCATCGGCGAGCCGGAAAGTGGTACTACCGACAGTGGCTCGCTAATCGATGACAGGCAGGGACAGTGGCTGCGGCGCCGCCGCCTGGATGGTGCCCTCAATCGGGTGCCGCGTGACTTCTATCCGCGCGTGTGGACTGTCCTCGAACGCTGCTCGGGACTTGCGATCGAAGGTCGCGTCCTACCTCAAAGCCTCACGCAGGAGATGACTCCGAACGAGCTGAAGTTTGCACTCGAGGTAGAGACGGCGCTCAACACAATTCCGCAGCCCGAGTACCGGCAGCTGGTAGTAGAAGCGCTGATGGTGCTGACCCTCGTCACCGAACACAACATCTTAGCATCGCTCGGCGAAATCATCTACGTTGAACATCTCGTGCACAAGGCGAATCAACTGTTTCTCGTGGACCAGCGCAAGGTGCACGGCGACGCAATACTTTGTTGCGCGAAGAACAAGGATATCCGCGAGACAACCACCGCCGGACTACTGCTCTGTGGCGGTGCGGCCTATATTTGCCAGCATCTGTATGATAGCGCACCGAGCGGTAGCTATGGTACGATGACGTACATGGCGCGAGCGGTCGCCTCGGTGCTCGACTGTCTGCCAAAACAAGGTGATATGGATTGTACCATTTCCTAGACCACCAGTCGCTGTTACAAAGGATGCAAGCGAAGCAAATATAGTATGTGCTTAAAGTGGAAGCGAATCTTTCCACAAAAAATAGGAAATCTTATCTAAACATACGTTCTGCAAACACACATACACATATTGAATGATAAATACTATGCCGCAGCATATCGTCGACGGCCAGAGAGGTTTCGGAGACCCTAACAGCTCGACTCCTCGGGGCAGCAGCTCCATTAACAGTACATCTACACTGCGTTAACGTCCCTGAAATATGCACCTTTCTTTTGTAGATCACGATAATTCATTCACTATGTTACTTCTGTAGTCTATAGCACAAACACACCCACTCTTTGCTTGTGGTTAGCTACTATTGAATAAATGGAACTGGCGTGTGTGGTTAACTTGTAGACAACACCATACATAGCATAGAACGAAATAATCCGATTGTTAATTTGCAATTTAATGGTTGAATAAACACAGTTATACTATCGTACAATCAGCACAATGTGTACTTTTTAATCAATGATCAATCATTGATAATACCATCAACAGTAACTAAAATGATACGAGATAAATATTTGTTCATTTTAATCGACGCTATAGGTAGAGGCAAGTTAGTGCAGTGTTTTCCTTGAGACATTTATATTTTTGTGTTGTTAGTTTCCTCCCGCTATTCGGAGAAAAATCCGATGCAAGAAACATTTGGAAATTCTCTAAAAAAAAAATGCTTTTAACCTATCCTTCATATGCAAGCGTGGACACGAAAAATAAAAAAACGGAATGAAGATAGGAAACAAATTATATAACTACTATTCCCAAACCATTTCTCTTCGTACGCAGGATCATAGAGATTTTTGCAGAAGCCGTGAAAGTATGGGAAGGATATAACAAACTAAACGATTACGCATCTCCCGGTTTAGTGTTCAAGCATTGCTAACTCCTGTTTGACTGTTGCTAGTAAAGTGTACACCTGATTTCTTGCACCAGTATAATCAAAGTTCTTCCCAAATCGGTCCATCATTTCAAGGAAAGCCTTTTTAAGCGCTAAGCATTCCGTTCGATTTTGGTATTTTTGGTCGGTTTCCACGTTGTCAGAAGAGGGGAAGGTTAACTTCAGACAGGCATTGTAGTTAGTTAGCCAATGTATCGGGAAATGCAGATTGCTTTCCACTTCCTTTCGCTTCAGCCACTCGTCCAATAGTTTCTCAACTGCGTTGAATAACATCTAACAGCATCTCATCCTGCGCTAGAATAAGAGCTTCGCTTCCCAAGGGTACATTTTAATCGGCGCGGTCTCTCGAGCGGCCGTCTTGAGACCGGCGGAAACTAAATAGCCGCAATACATAGACATTTAGTTTCCATCGGGAACTATTCGGCCTTTGTGCCCAAACAGTTCCCGCCGGGCTCAAAATGTCCACCTCATATGTGTCTCAAATAGGTTCCATCGGGAACTATTCGGCCTTAGTGCCCAAACAGTTCCCGCCGGGCTCAAAATGTCCACCTCATATGTGTCTCAAATAGGTTCCATCGGGAACTATTCGGCCTTAGTGCCCAAACAGTTCCCGCCGGGCTCAAAATGTCCACCTCATATGTGTCTCAAATAGGTTCCATCGGGAACTATTCGGCCTTAGTGCCCAAACAGTTCCCGCCGGGCTCAAAATGTCCAGCTCGCAAAAAATATCACTTTGCGAGAACGAGAAAGCTAGAGTAAGAAAGAGTGAGAGATTGAATGCCGCAGTTGTGATCGAAAGTGGAAAAAATCACTTATTCATTGGTGAACAATTCATAGGTGAACAATTATTCGATGGCTGAACGACGCGTTTTGTTCAAGAAACATACGGGGACGTTTTATCGAAGATATAAAACTACTCTTGAGCGCATTCGAGATGGTAAGTATTTTTGTGTTGTGATAATTAAGTTTTTAATGCTGATTCATTCTTCTTTAATCTCTAATAGATGCAAACAGGGTTGTTAATGTGCCCGTTTCCTGCTTGAATGAGTCTCGTAAGTACCACATTTTGGTTTTTCTATTTAAACCAAAATTACAAAAATCTGATCGTTGTAATGTTGTGCATTTCCATCAGCAGCAGTGCTTAACATTGGGTGTAACAATAATTCTAATTTGGTGTCCGAGATGAACAATAATTTTAATATGGTGTCCGAACCTTGCTTGAATGAGTCTCGTAAGTACCACATTTTGGTTTTTAAGTTTTTCAAACCAAAATTACAATATTCGGTTTGTTGTAATATTGTGCAGCAATGCCTGATTTGGAAAATAATATTGATGGGATGGAAAATTGGAACCTTGCGGAATGTTTAAAATATTGGGCTTTAAAAAACAATGTGCCTCACAATACTATCAATGAGCTGCTAAACATCTTAAAAACTAAAGCGTCCTTCAGAGGAACATTACCGAAATCAGCTAAAACTCTTTTGAAAACATCTCGAACTGCCACTAGCTCGATAATGCCAATGGATGATGGCAAGTATTGGTATAATGGATTGAAATTGTCCATGCTGCATGTTTTAAGGTAAATAAGCTAATTCATTACAAATTCAATTTAAAAAATATAATTCTTATGAGTGACTTTGTTAACCGTTTAATATGATATTTTATTTTTTGGTAGAAATATCAAAGAACCGATGTCTATAACGCTGAACGTAAACATAGACGGAATGTCGTTATTTAATTCAAGTGGAAAGCAACTCTGGCCAATAATGGTATGCATCCATGAGAAACCATCGATGACCCCCATCCCGATCGCTCTCTTTTTTGGAAAAAGCAAACCAGCGAGTCTTGACTCATTTCTCAATCCGCTCGTTGACGAACTGATAGACATTATGGGTCAAGGCATCGTTATCAATAATCAACGGGTAGATATGAAGGTTCGGGCATTTATTTGCGACTCTCCTGCTCGTGCCTTTATAAAAGGTAACGTCTATTTATTTTAGTAGTTAGTAATTATTTTCAAAGTTGTTTGTAAATTAACAATTAACAAAACTCCCTCTATAAGGTGGTCTTATCCCATCTTATCTGATTTCTACATTATTTTAAAATAGTTAACGTTATACTCTCTTTTGAATCTTCTGTATACTGTTCAGGTGTTGCTTATTATAATTCGGCCCATGGCTGTATGTGTTGTTCCGTTACGGGGGAATATTCCGAAGAAACCAGAACTGTGGTATTTCCCCCCTACATAGGAACATTACGCACGGACCATTGTTTTCGCTTGGGGACATATGGATTGCACCATCGAATCCTAACCCCACTGCTGAGAATTCCGTCGTTCGACATGGTCAAAGATGTGATAGTAAGTGATCGCCTTCATTTAATTGATTTGGGCATAATGAGGCGTTTGATGCTTGGATGGAGAGAAGGATCATTGAACAATGTTGGGAAATGGTCGGTAGAAGATGCAAAAAATGTTTCACGCTACACTACTAGCACTCTTTTACCTAGCGAAATCAAACGTAAACCCAGAAGCTTGAAACTTTTGGGTTACTGGAAAGGCAGCGAATTTGCTAGTTTTTTGCATTATACAAGCTTGGCAGTGCTTCAAGATTTTTTGCCTGATTATATTTATCAGCACTTCTTATTATTTTTTTTTGCTGTTACCATTTTCTCATCTGAACACTATCGTCCTTACTGGCCTATTGCTGATACAATGCTTAAAAAATTTGTCTCTCGGTATGCACTTATATATGGGAAATGTTTCATTACTAGTAACGTTCATAATTTGCTTCATGTTGGACTTGAAGTAGCGCGATTCGGGGCACTTGACACTTTATCTGCATATTCTTTCGAGAATGCAATGGGCATTTTAAAAAAAAAGATCCGTCATGGCCATAAAGTCTTAGAACAAGCTGTGAATCGATTATCAGAGCTGCAAGCAATGGATTTCACTTTGCAGAATGGCCAAGTGTTTCCGTACATTAAAAAGTGTCGAAAAAGGGCTAAAAAACTTTTCATAAATTTGAACTTTATGCTTGATACGACTAAACGGAACAGCTTTTTTTTTACAAAAGATAATCGAATTATCCAAATAGCCGCAATAGGTTATCACAATGATGGTTCAATTAAGATTTTGGGCAAAGAATATGAACACAAAACTAACCTATGTACAACGCCTATACCATCTTCCAGAGTATATATTTATGTTAGTAAAAAAAATAGCATTACGAATGTTCTGCATGAATTTAAAATAGGCGATATTCGATGTAAGTTTGCATGCTTAGATTATAGAAATGATCAATATTTGTTTGTACCTGTACCGCATACGATTGTGAATTAATACCATTAGCAGAATTCAGGGATCAATCGGTGGTTTGTTTAGGCCGAATGTCAGGGTATGACAATTGTAAAATAAACGTATATGACCTCAAACAACGTCTTTATTTGCAGACGGTTCCATACAATTACAACATCGTTATGCAATCCTTACACTTATACTTCTGTATCAGAATTCAGCAAAAATGAATCAATATCGTCATCATTTGCTACATAATACTCTTCTTCGATAATCATATCTTCAGCTTCATTTGGTTTTGTAGCTTCTTTTGTTGTTTTCTGTCGTGCCAAGCGTTTTTTGGAGTTTCTTAAAATTCGCTGTAATAATTTTGAAACTATTGTGTCATTGACAGGCCCAAAAGAAGAATATCCTATTGTTTTTAGAAGTTCAAGTAAAGGTTTTCGTCCAGATAAACCAATTTTTTTTACACCATCACGATCTAAACCGGTCCAAGTGCATTTGGTTTGGAATGTTATGGACAACAGGAGATGTAATGCATTTTCCATTTTTTTTTCTGCATTATTTCCTAATGCATGCAACTTCAACCATTGAATCTATAATGACAAAAAATTTTTGTTGAAAATTCTTCATGCTTTAAAATTGCTATCATGAACTGCCTACCATTTTTTCTTCATAGTCAGGGTTATTCAGTTTGGCTATAAAATTGTCCAATTCTTCCTCTGATTCCATCGGGGTGAAGTCAAAGGTTTCACTCAGTTCTTTTTCTTTCAATTTCTCATCTATTTTCTCTCCAAGAATTGTCATGGTAGTAATGGTTTCAGCCATTACCTTCTCCATGTTCTTAACTCGGGAGACTATAGGTTCCGGTACTTCTTTTAATTGTTTTTCTATTCTTTCGATTCGTTCATTCATCTGCTTTTGAAGGCTCAACATATTTTGAACTCCTTCATTCAATTTGACCGTCTCCTGGTACAAAGAAGTAAAATCTATTGCCTATAACGAAATTTGATTAATAATTTTAATGTTTAACAAAATCAACTACATGCCGTACCGGTTGCGTTAATATTGTCCGGTTAATCACTTCTGATTCTCTCGGTATCGATGGCTGCAAGATTATCATTCAAATAGGGCTTAGAACGTAGCAACGAGTTATAAATAATTAACCCTTACCGATTGCGTAGCTTCGAAGAAATCTGGCAGCGGTGACAATTCCGGTTCCGGAATGGATTTTTTCCAATAGCGCTTTCGCTTCAAATTAGATGATATGTATTCATCGCTTGTCGATGAATGCCCCGACATCACATCTAACTGTTTTCGCGCTTCTTTTAGTGTAGCACACTTTCGTTTAATTACACATTCCATCGGTTGCCATTTTTGTCCAGGAAAACTATTTTGCGTCTCAATGAGCTTTTCCTGCTCTTTGGCAGATAAGTGACTCGGCCAGCGCAGAGTCACTTTCCTGCTCTTCCGAGATATCTGCACCCATGATTTTGGCACTGCAGACATTTCGTTTTCTCCTTTTACACCTTTAGTTGAAACTACCAAGTACATTTTTTGGACAAATATGGTCAGCACTGGTCCGCAGTAAGAATCAAACTACGTCGAAGTAAGAATCAACAAGTAAAAATCAAACTAGGCTACGTTGATTTTTAGAATAGTTCGTTTTGGAGGCAGCTTGCGAAAAAGGTAGAACATTCGAAGCCAAAGCCATTTGCGGTGAATCGTCTGTGCTGCAGCACATCGATATCAACAATATCACATGGATATAAAAAAATGTGCAAAATAATAATATGAAAATTAATAAAAAAATGTGCTCCAAAAGTACAAAACCCATGTAGTTTTGTTTTATTATTAAATATGTTATTTATTATAAAATATTTTAATAAAATGTGAAAACGATCCAAGCAGGCTATAAAATCTAAAAATAGAATAAAAACGCTCCAAGCCGGCTTTAAAACAGTGTCCAAATAGTGTCCGCCGGTCGCAATTTGTCCCACTACAGCGTCCAAATAGTTTCCGCCGGTCGCAATTTGTCCCACTACAGCGTCTAAATAGTTTCCGCCGGTCGCAATTTGTCCCACTACAGCGTCCAAATAGATGCCCATCGATAGGGACAATCCGCGGATTGTGCTGCGGCCGAATAGGTGCTACGGACGCAAAAATATATGGAAAATTTGCTTGATATTTTGGGATTGGGCACCTCTTTGGGCATCAGACAATCCGCGGATTGGGCATCAACACGGTCTCTCTTTCCTCGTTGGGTTTGGACACATTGAGGGAATATCTGCGGGGTGGAAAAAAAGAAAAAATGTATTGGGGCCAATAGAGACCATTTGCTACAGTAAATGGCACCGGAATTTTACCCGCACTAGGAATGACCGAATGGTGTTATTACTAGAGACCTTGGGCACCAACACTTCGTCGTACAAAAACTCGGCAAACGATTTGCTTTTCTGTTCCAAATACTCAGAACGTTGTCTTGGTTTAAGGTATACCTGGAAGTAGTACTGTGTAGCCAACGACCACTCACTCTTTGCGATTTTCTGTACGTTCTCGATATCTACATGAGATGTGAAAATAACAATATATTGGAAAGAAACTAGTATTAGAAAATATACTTAAATAGCGACATACGCTATGAATTCCACTGTTAATTACCCGCTTCACTGCAGAGACGTTCTAGTTCAGAGAGCGTGGGTACCAGGAGCTCTATGGCCAGCGATAGTGCATTTATCCCGTTGGGATTGCTGTTCACCAGACCACCACGTAGATCAGCAGTTAACTGTCTAAGTTGAAGAGCGGTTTCCTTGGCGACGATACGGACCATCTCTTTGCTGGGTGCTCGGTAAACGGTAAGCAGCTTGTTCCAGATGCAGTTGAACAGCGATAGCAGCTCTTCCAGGGCTAGCAAGATTCTGCTTTCATATGCTTTCTCAATGCCACGAAGCAATAGTCGTCGGTAGAAGGCTTCCCGTTCATAAAGTTCGATCTCATAAATCCGCTGGGCGAAGTATTTTAGTGCGCTTGTTTTGCAGATATTGAGATCAGTAACAAGTATGGACTCAAGATGTTGCCATATGTAGCGTGCACAATAGGTCGTTGCCGTTCGATGATGGCGATAATTGCATCCATGTAAAATTCCGTTCCGGGACCTCTCAAGTCGTATACAAAGTTGACAATTTTAGTGAAAATGGTAGTGGGACACTGGAAGATGAGCAGCTGCAGCGTCGCGCCGGTAGTGCGTTGCATGATCCGATCAGCCGCACAATCACTCGGGCTAGAGCCCACACGGTTGATGAACGCGATCAGACTGGAGGAAAAGTTCTCCTGTTTGTAGCGATCAAAGTCCGTGCCGAAGGTGTCAATGGTGAAGATGACTAGCGAGTGAAATTGTCTGGACGGCAGAGTCGGTACAACATGGAGGATAAGCTCGCGTAGCTTGACACGCTCGTCGGGCACATCGTCCTCGTCCATCATTTCGTCGCCGACTGTGTCCCGTGCATCGTATTCGATCATGAGGCGAACGTGTCCGCCTGTAAGCAGTGCCTTGTGCTGCTCTAATACTGCCAAACACTCAGCATTACCGAGCACTTGCTCGCCGCGTTTGACGAACTCATTCAAATAGACCATCCGCTGGGTTGCTGTGGCTGATTCCTCGATTTTAGTCATCAGCTGCCCAAGCGTCATCGTTGATGCCTGCTCAGCTAACGTTCTTGGGCGAAGCGCGAACTGTGCCAAATGGGTGAGAACGCAATGCTGTCGGTTGTTTTTGCTACTGAAGAGCATCTCGCTCACGCGATAGGCCGATTCTCCAATCAGCTGCTGTAATGTTCCGGTTTCCTTATTTGTGAAGAGATCTATATCGGCCCAGCAGACGAAGCACTCGATGCTAACGTGCATGATGCAAGTTTCCAGCGTATTTAACAGGCAAGTAGTAATCTTTAACAGTGCCTGGTCGGTCGCGCCAGAATACAGTGCCGATGCCGGTGGAGCAGAAGGAGTATTGTAGCGGTCTGGTTCGATTACAAGCGAGTACATTGCCATCGAGCCGTCCAGTAGCTTAGATCGCGGCCGACGATCGCTTAACTTTAATCCCGTTAGAACCATTTTGAACAGATGCCGTAAAACATAGCCGAAATATGTGTGTTTCCGAACCTTAGACCAACCTTGGAATTTTGAGGTATCAGGTGTATTGTAGAGGCAAAGCAGTTCCGCGACGTGGTCGCACATTTTACCCAGTGTTCGTTGATGGTCAACGTACCGGTTTCGGTCGATCTTCTGCCAATCACAATCAGTGCGACCGATAGCGTGGCAGATGGAACGCACCAGGGATTCGGTGCGCTCGAGTACCTCGTACGGTTTGGCGTACCGAAGACTACTGATGGTCTGATCGAGAAACTGCATGGAAAACCAGAGTGGTGTGTTGGACACGATCTCGTACAAGAATCTATCCAGATCGACTCCCCAGATGCAATTCAACAGCAGGCATTTACTCAACTGCGGCGCTGTATTCAACAAGTGCTTTACATCCCAGTGTACAATGAGTAGACCCCTCTGCCTGCGACGCAGCGAGAGGAAGGCTGAGGAGGTTGAAAACGAAACCCCCGCGGCCTGCGACGGGGTCGAGGAAGGGGCAAATGCGACGTTCACTATGGAACTGCTCGTAGGCAGCGGGGGAAAGAGCGGAAGAAACCGCGAGGAGGAGGAGGTTTCGCGCGCGAGCTTGTGGGACGCTGCTGCGGAGGGGGAAAGGCGGAATGGGAAGAGAAGAAGGGCGAACGAAAACGAACGCGAGCTTGTGGGTTTCGATTACGAGGGGTGGGAAGGGCGCAAGAGTCGAAGGGCGATTCGAACGGCAGCGCGCAAGAGAAGGGAACAGAAAAACGAGACGGAGCAACCTCGAGCAAAATTCGGCAAAGTCCCGATCGCGGCAGTCGAAATTTTTCTAAGTCCCGGGAAGCACGCGTTCCGCTGATGGTGCAGTGCAAGTGCAGCTAGGTGTTAGAAAAGTTAACAAATATAGATACAAAGTGATTGCGATAAAGTACGTGTTGGCTGCAGTCCGCAAGGTAAGTTAAAACAACATTACGTTGCCCCGTAAATGAACTAAAATTTTGATGTTTTCTTTCTCTCCGACATGTGCCCGAGCATTGTGCATCGACGGAAGAAACCGCGCCAACGATCGGTGTACGCGGTGCGGTCTACAGCGATCATCAGCGCGAACAGGAAAGTTCTTGTATGCAGCCCGGAACACGCCGCCACAGCGACGCCACCAAGCCAGATGCAGACGTAGACGACGCCACCACCACCAACAGCACGAACGGCAAACATCACATCAGGATGACGTCACACCATGACGACGTCATCACCAAAGTCTTATGGCGTCACGGGATGGGTTCGAAATAATTAGCGAAAATAAACGCCACCACCATTGCGCGATGGCTTACGGACCAATCAAAGCGTACTTCATTTTGGGTAGGGAGAGAGTATAGGACAGAAAGAAAGGGGACTAGAGGAGAGAGCGAGAGAAAGGGTCACGTTTGATTGGTTGAAATCGAGACGATTTTGTTCCGGCCCTAGTGGACGAAATCGGGCCGCCAAAATATTTGCCAAATGTATGTATCGTTCCGTTGGCGGCTGGATCTCGGATCGATTTTTCTATAGTGAGAAGTCTTCTCACTGCTATGTGGGTTAGAGAGCCGCTTTTCACTATGGAAAGAGCTTCTCACAAGAGATCGGAAGCCGTGAGAGCGCGTAATCTCGCTGTACATTGCCTGTGTGCCTACGTGCGAGTGTGTACGCCGGAGAGAGCCCGCCGCGGAGAGCAGCGGCAGACTCTCGCATCTCGCCTGTATGATCGAGCGAGAGAGGGATTAGCGCTTGCTTTTTCTCGCAATGGGATCGCGGTTTCGGAGATCGTTTCAAACCATTTAGTTTTAAACTTTTCTTACTAAATAGAAAAGGAGAATGCATCTCTTTAAGTTATTAACACTTAAGGAATGATTATCTAACAGATAATTGTTTTTTTTTTGGACTGTAAATATGCCGCATCAACCAGCATTAATCGACTCAGAATCGTTATGCAAACTTCCTTTGCCATACATTTATGTAAGAATGGTTGAACTGCCCTTTATATGTAAAGAGTTATAGAACATTTCATTCCTCCATCACATGTTTGCCGCAAGTAGCTTCCCGTGAAGTGGTTTCTAACCCTTTAGCCCACTACTAACGTTCCGCAAGCTGACCGTAAAGGTTTACTCTTCTTGTACGAACGATGAAACAAACGATAGTAAATCAGTCCGATTCTACAAAAGAGTGGCTGTATTTCTCCCCAGACCGGCGGCAATTTCTGCAATCCTTTTACCGCATTTCTCAAAGCAAAAACGGTCCATGTCTAATCGAATGATGTAGACGCCAAGCCACATACCAACATAATATCGCATGCCACCTTTTACGTGCGATAATGTTAACCATAAAGATGTATCGAATGCATCTTTGCCTGTGCGTAATAAAATGTAGTCATCTTACAAATCTTTGCTTCGCGATCTGTGGGATTTATAGAAGGTACCCCTCCACCGGTGCCATAAATTATCTGATGAACTTGCTGACCGGCAGGAGAGAGCAGAGCGATTAAGGAGTTCTCAACTGGCCCGCGACCAAGGCAGTTGGAGATTTTTTAATCGCTCCGAGAGTCGTTCGAATCTGTACTATACTAAAAGACTATACTAATAAAAGACTATATTAATAAACGATTGGAGGATTTAAAAAACCAACCTCAAGCGCCTAGCTTCGGCTGGACATATACTAAAATTGGAACGATACAGAGAAGATTAGCATGGCCCCTGCGCAAGGCAACTAGGCGTTGAGATGCTGCGTGCAGAAAGCTAGGTCCTGGTGCGCTGTGTGATGATGGAGGCAGCAACCGCTGCACCGATGGCAACCCCGGCCAACTAGGCGTTGAGATGCTGCGTGCAGAAAGCAGCAACCGCTGCAACAACGGCGACCGTGGCCAACTAGGTCCTGGTACGCTGTGTGATTACGGAGGCAGCAACCGCTGCACCGATGGCAACCCTGGCCAACTAGGCGTTGAGATGCTGCGTGCAGAAAGCAGCAACCGCTGCAACAACGGCGACCGTGGCCAACTAGGTCCTGGTGCGCTGTGTGATGATGGAGGCAGCAACCGCTGCACCGATGGCAACTCTGGCCAACTAGGCGTTGAGATGCTGCGTGCACAAAGCAGCAACCGCTGCAACAACGGCGACCGTGGCCAACTAGGTCCTGGTGCGCTGTGTGATGATGGAGGCAGCAACCGCTGCACCGATGGCAACTCTGGCCAACTAGGCGTTGAGATGCTGCGTGCAGAAAGCAGCAACAGCTGCAACAACGGCGACCGTGGCCAACTAGGTCCTGGCGCGCTGTGTGATGATGGAGGCAGCAACCGCTGCACCGATGGCAACCCCGGCCAACTAGGCGTTGAGATGCTGTGTGCAGAAAGCAGCAACCGCTGCAACAACGGCGACCGTGGCCAACTAGGTCCTGGTACGCTGTGTGATTACGGAGGCAGCAACCGCTGCACCGATGGCAACCCCGGCCAACTAGGCGTTGAGATGCTGCGTGCAGAAAGCAGCAACAGCTGCAACAACGGCGACCGTGGCCAACTAGGTCCTGGCGCGCTGTGTGATGATGGAGGCAGCAACCGCTGCACCGATGGCAACTCTGGCCAACTAGGCGTTGAGATGCTGCGTGCAGAAAGCAGCAACAGCTGCAACAACGGCGACCGTGGCCAACTAGGTCCTGGCGCGCTGTGTGATGATGGAGGCAGCAACCGCTGCACCGATGGCAACTCTGGCCAACTAGGCGTTGAGATGCTGCGTGCAGAAAGCAGCAACCGCTGCAACAACGGCGACCGTGGCCAACTAGGTCTTGGTACGCTGTGTGATTACGGAGGCAGCAACCGCTGCACCGATGGCAACCCCGGCCAACTAGGCGTTGAGATGCTGCGTGCAGAAAGCAGCAACCGCTGCAACAACGGCGACCGTGGCCAACTAGGTCCTGGTGCGCTGTGTGATGATGGAGGCAGCAACCGCTGCACCGATGGCAACTCTGGCCAACTAGGCGTTGAGATGCTGCGTGCAGAAAGCAGCAACCGCTGCAACAACGGCGACCGTGGCCAACTAGGTCCTGGTACGCTGTGTGATTACGGAGGCAGCAACCGCTGCACCGATGGCAACCCCGGCCAACTAGGCGTTGAGATGCTGCGTGCAGAAAGCAGCAACCGCTGCAACAACGGCGACCGTGGCCAACTAGGTCCTGGTACGCTGTGTGATTACGGAGGCAGCAACCGCTGCACCGATGGCAACCCCGGCCAACTAGGCGTTGAGATGCTGCGTGCAGAAAGCAGCAACCGCTGCAACAACGGCGACCGTGGCCAACTAGGTCCTGGTGCGCTGTGTGATGATGGAGGCAGCAACCGCTGCACCGATGGCAACTCTGGCCAACTAGGCGTTGAGATGCTGCGTGCACAAAGCAGCAACCGCTGCAACAACGGCGACCGTGGCCAACTAGGTCCTGGTGCGCTGTGTGATGATGGAGGCAGCAACCGCTGCACCGATGGCAACTCTGGCCAACTAGGCGTTGAGATGCTGCGTGCAGAAAGCAGCAACCGCTGCAACAACGGCGACCGTGGCCAACTAGGTCCTGGTACGCTGTGTGATTACGGAGGCAGCAACCGCTGCACCGATGGCAACCCCGGCCAACTAGGCGTTGAGATGCTGCGTGCAGAAAGCAGCAACCGCTGCAACAACGGCGACCGTGGCCAACTAGGTCCTGGTGCGCTGTGTGATGATGGAGGCAGCAACCGCTGCACCGATGGCAACCCTGGCCAACTAGGCGTTGTAATGCTGCGTGCAGAAAGCAGCAACCGCTGCAACAACGGCGACCGTGGCCAACTAGGTCCTGGTGCGCTGTGTGATGATGGAGGCAGCAACCGCTGCACCGATGGCAACCCTGGCCAACTAGGCGTTGTAATGCTGCGTGCAGAAAGCAGCAACCGCTGCAACAACGGCGACCGTGGCCAACTAGGTCCTGGTGCGCTGTGTGATGATGGAGGCAGCAACCGCTGCACCGATGGCAACTCTGGCCAACTAGGCGCTGAGATGCTGCGTGCAGAAAGCAGCAACCGCTGCAACAACGGCGACCGTGGCCAACTAGGTCCTGGTGCGCTGTGTGATGATGGAGGCAGCAACCGCTGCACCGATGGCAACTCTGGCCAACTAGGCGTTGAGATGCTGCGTGCAGAAAGCAGCAACCGCTGCATCAACGGCGACCGTGGCCAACTAGGTCCTGGTACGCTGTGTGATGATGGAGGCAGCAACCGCTGCACCGATGGCAACCCCGACCAACTAGGCGCTGAGATGCTGCGTGCAGAAAGCAGCAACCGCTGCAACAACGGCGACCGTGGCCAACTAGGTCCTGGTGCGCTGTGTGATGATGGAGGCAGCAACCGCTGCACCGATGGCAACCCTGGCCAACTAGGCGTTGAGATGCTGCGTGCAGAAAGCAGCAACCGCTGCAACAACGGCGACCGTGGCCAACTAGGTCCTGGTGCGCTGTGTGATGATGGAGGCAGCAACCGCTGCACCGATGGCAACTCTGGCCAACTAGGCGCTGAGATGCTGCGTGCAGAAAGCAGCAACCGCTGCAACAACGGCGACCGTGGCCAACTAGGTCCTGGTGCGCTGTGTGATGATGGAGGCAGCAACCGCTGCACCGATGGCAACTCTGGCCAACTAGGCGTTGAGATGCTGCGTGCAGAAAGCAGCAACCGCTGCATCAACGGCGACCGTGGCCAACTAGGTCCTGGTGCGCTGTGTGATGATGGAGGCAGCAACCGCTGCACCGATGACAACCCTGGCCAACTAGGCGCTGAGATGCTGCGTGCAGAAAGCAGCAACCGCTGCAACAACGGCGACCGTGGCCAACTAGGTCCTGGTACGCTGTGTGATGATGGAGGCAGCACCCGCTGCACCGATGGCCACCCTGGCCAACTAGGCGTTAAGATGCTGCGTGCAGTAAGCAGCAACCGCTGCAACAACGGCGACCGTGGCCAACTAGGTCCTGGTACGCTGTGTGATGATGGAGGCAGCAACCGCTGCACCGATGGCAACCCTGGCCAACTAGGGCTTGAGATGCTGCGTGCAGAAAGCAGCAACCGCTGCAACAACGGCGACCGTGGCCAACTAGGTCCTGGTACGCTGTGTGATGATGGAGGCAGCACCCGCTGCACCGATGGCCACCCTGGCCAACTAGGCGTTGAGATGCTGCGTGGAGAAAGCAGCAACCGCTGCAACAACGGCGACCGTGGCCAACTAGGTCCTGGTACGCTGTGTGATTACGGAGGCAGCACCGATGGGAGGCAGGGTTGCACCGATGGCAACCCTGGCCAACTATGCGTTGAGATGCTGCGTGCAGTAAGCAGCAACCGCTGCAACAACGGCGACCGTGGCCAACTAGGTCCTGGTACGCTGTGTGATGATGGAGGCAGCAACCGCTGCACCGATGGCAACCCTGGCCAACTAGGGCTTGAGATGCTGCGTGCAGAAAGCAGCAACCGCTGCAACAACGGCGACCGTGGCCAACTAGGTCCTGGTACGCTGTGTGATTACGGAGGCAGCACCCGCTGCACCGATGGCCACCCTGGCCAACTAGGCGTTGAGATGCTGCGTGGAGAAAGCAGCAACCGCCGCAACAACGGCGACCGTGGCCAACTAGGTCCTGGTACGCTGTGTGATTACGGAGGCAGCACCCGCTGCACCGATGGCAACCCTGGCCAACTAGGTCTTGAGATGCTGCGTGCAGAAAGCAGCAACCGCTGCAACAACGGCGACCGTGGCCAACTAGGTCCTGGTACGCTGTGTGATGATGGAGGCAGCAACCGCTGCACCGATGGCAACCCTGGCCAACTATGCGTTGAGATGCTGCGTGCAGTAAGCAGCAACCGCTGCAACAACGGCGACCGTGTCCAACTAGGTCCTGATACGCTGTGTGATGATGGAGGCAGCAACCGCTGCACCGATGGCAACCCCGGCCAACTAGGCCTTGAGATGCTGCGTGCAGTAAGCAGCAACCGCTGCAACAACGACGACCGTGGCCAACTAGGTCCTGGTACGCTGTGTGATTACGGAGGCAGCAACCGCTGCACTGATGGCAACCCCGGCCAACTATGCGTTGAGATGCTGCGTGCAGTAAGCAGCAACCGCTGCAACAACGGCGACCGTGGCCAACTAGGTCCTGGTACGCTGTGTGATGATGGAGGCAGCAACCGCTGCATCGATGGCAACCCTGGCCAATTAGGCGTAGGAATGCTAGGTGAAGAAGACAGAGCAATTACTAGGGCACCGGGAAGAAGTACGGGGGGGAATGTGGGATTTATAGAAGGTACCCCTCCACCGGTGCCATAAATTATCTGATGAACTTGCTGACCGGCAGGAGAGAGCAGAGCGATTAAGGAGTTCTCAACTGGCCCGCGACCAAGGCAGTTGGAGATTTTTTAATCGCTCCGAGAGTCGTTCGAATCTGTACTATACTAAAAGACTATACTAATAAAAGACTATATTAATAAACGATTGGAGGATTTAAAAAACCAACCTCAAGCGCGGGCCAAGTCAATATTTACAACACGATCGTTGAGGTTGCTTCGCAGATTTAAAGAGGACTACACAAGAGGAAACACTTGAGGACACATGAACGCTACACTCGAAAACGATGTTACAAAGAGAGGTAACGTAATGCAATATTAATAGACTAACGAAAGGTGAATGCAGCTCCATATCATTTGGGAACGGTTCAAGAGATATGCTGCGAGACCATTGCTGCTAGCCTTTGGGATTAGCTCGTGTGTCTCTCCGTGTAAGAGTAGTATTCACTTAGTGTGGGCTAAGGTGTTTAATTTTCTTTCCACATTTACTTTTCATATTTTTTTTTATAAATGCTGATTCTTTCAAGAATATTGTGTGACAGTTTTGAATAAATTGAAGCAAAACTGATAAAGATATTGATTTTTGAAAGACCGCCTTTCAAAACTTTTCTCAAAATGTACCCATCATATGCTACGAAACTGAATCTGAATCGATCGATTGAAATGATTTGATTTTAAACACTTAATCTGTACATAACCCTGTCTAGTTTTCATAGAGATTGTTGATAATTTTTATTATAAATTAAGTCAAACTTGTTCTTTGAAGGAAAATTGAAAAAGGACCAGTTTTTCAACTTCAAAAATATGCCAAAAATCGGAAAATTGGAAATTCCACAAAAACTCCACGGGGGTAGCTAGATAACCTTATAATCTAACTAAAAAATATTCATTTGTATACTTCCGATGATTCACTGGAAAGATATGATGGGCACCGCAAAAAGTACATTTTTACAGCCCATCGCCTCTCTGGCTTGAATGCCATGAGAGTAGTTTTTATCAAATGTTCCACAAAATACAATCAAAACTTCAAAAATGCACTATTATTAGCCGCGATTTCAGCCCCGCTCTAACGGTTTACAACTCATTTGTAATCAATTAAAACCACATTTACTTCCAAAGGGTCAAGGGAAAGTTGTATTACTTACTATTTTACTTGCAATCATGCCGGTTATCTAGAGGCGTCTTTTGAATTGGCTCTCGCCTTTCAAGCAGTAGTCTTTATGGTTTATTATCCAAAGCATTCATCCGCTTGCCGACGATCGTACATAAAACAGTCGGCAGATATACTTATTGCGTACCAGGTTGGGGCTGATTGCAACTATTGGAGGATATTTCAGAAGGCCGCTCGTTGGTTATAGCGCGTGACAAGTGTATCCTCACTACCAAGCCTAGCTTGTGCGGCCTTCGTCCATTCAGCGGAATTTGTCCTGTTTCAGCAATCGAGGTTTGATGAAGGTATGAATGGGCGCCAATAAGAGAATTGATGATTGAGGAAAACATAATGCAGCTGATTAGTGAGAGTAAGATTGCCTTTGACCATAAACAACTGCGTGAGCCACATGATAACGTGACTGCATATGGATGCTCTTAGCAATAACGCAAGTGTTTCTTCACAACCCTATTGCCTTTGGAAATGGCGCTATTAAAGACAAAAAACGGACCCTCAGTTGTTTGAGAAACGCTTTTCAAGATTAGAGAGTGTGTCACCAGGTTTAGATATCGTTAGTGCAAAGGGCGATGAAAACATACTTCGAAATAGCTCTGATAAGGTAAACGTGATGGGTAACCCTTCACAAAGCATTACGGAAGTCTCACGCAATACGCTCGTAATAAGCTGTACAGCCGGGTTTTCTAACGCAGCAGACACCGGTTGAAACATCGACTAAAGATGTTTACGATCGACAGCGCAAGCACCGCAGCAGAAGCTGCAGAGAGTAGACCAACAGAACGGAACGGAAAGCAGCCCATCATCAATCGCCAACGTAGGCAGCGGAAACCTCAGTCTCAGCCCCGGTAGTCCCTTAACGCGGTCATAAGTGGCAGGAAGAGGGAATCATGCGACCGCGTCTTGGAGGAAGGGACGAATGGTTGGCCTGTCCACGGCTAGCACGGTTGCCGTGTATCGTCCCGAGAGGAGTATGCTGAAAGCGGTCGTAGGCCAGCAGCAGCGGCAGTAACGAACGCGGATGGTGCTTGCCCGCTAGAACGGCAGCGGTGGTGCGACCTCCGGCAGCACCGTAAGGCTGCACACGCAGCTCTTAAGAGCAGACTTTAAAAAAAGATAGGAAAGGAGCATTCCGGCTGCTTCTGGATAGGGATGGCATAGCGTGATAAGAAGAGGTGTGGAAAGCGAGAGGGCGAGCTAGGTAGAGCCTAGGTGGAGAGTAGGGCCTATGCAAAGCCCCACAAAGGGGACTTAAAGGCTCTTATGGGCCTCTAGAAGCCGCAAGGAGGAGGTAATGCCAGGTTAGGAGGGAGGCCTCGAGCGACAACCGTTTTCTTCGTTGTACATATTAGTTTAAGTAATAAATGGTCTGATTTAGAATAACAAATCGAAGTTGTTGCTGGCAACAACCACCACGGTAATCAATTTTGTGAACGCAGTGCCGTCTACGAAGCATCGGAAGGTCTGTCGCATATATGCAGCCTTAGCATCCTGATCGATCCAGCTTCCAGTTGATCGGATCTCAGGGATGTAATCTTTCAGCGTTCAAGCCGTGCAGCGTGCCCTGCTGTGCTGTGGTCAAGCCGTGATAGTAAACTACGTGGTTTTGATTCATGGCATGTGTGATCACTGCTACCTGCATCATTGCAAGGTGTGACTGCCTCGAAAAGAACATTTCGGTTAGTGCGTTCCTTGCAGGATCACATATATCTTTAACCACCGCGATTTGCTCCCGATCGTAGTCTTGTCGCGGGTCCAAAGTGCCGGCGCTTTTGTGCTGCTTTTCCCCGCCGCCACTGATGCTACCGCTGCCGATAGTAATTGTACCTGAGCAGCATGCAGCACGGCCCTTCCTATCGCGGCGGCAAGCACGGCAAACTGCGTTGCACGCATCTCTTTGTGGGAGGGAACACCGTGGAGCGCGAGTTGATGATCGAACTTATTTGTCTGAGAAGCGCAAAGTGCAAAACAATTGATGCGGTGTGCATTGCACTCCCAGTTTTGCATACATTTATTGATAGCCATACTCATTGATTTCAAGTTGGTTAAGTTGTGCATCGTGTTATTGTGCGTTTAAAGTGCTCCGCAACAAAGTTCGCTTCCCATCGCATCGATGAAATACATCCACATCGGTAGGCAAGTATAATTCCCCCAATCAATAAAAGCCATGCATTAATCGTTCTCCTTGTGATATTCCAGCACCACGAATAGACTTGCAACATCGAACACTACTACCACACACATACCCGACTACGAACTTGATCAAGGAAACAGCTGGAGTTCCCAGCACCCCAGCACTGAGCGAGAGGGAGAAAGGGAGAACAGAACACAGAGAGAAACAGAGGGGAGTAAGAGAGAGATGGAGATCCTCAATACCTCGGTAGAAGATCAGTACCACCAAGAACGATCGAAGACGAGAGAGGAGAGAGAGCGCAAGAACTGCGCATGTCCAATTTTTTTGCTCTCCAGAAACCGACCAATCCTGAGCAAGCTCTAATTGGAACCCAAGTAACCAAAATTTCCGCTCTTGTGAGAAGTTGTGAACACCACTTTCCTTGGTGAGAAGGCTCGCCCTTGTGAGAATTTGTGCCCAGATAACAGCCCAGTGTGCAATGAGTAGACCCCTCTGCCTGCGACGCAGCGAGAGGAAGACTGAGGAGGTTGAAAACGAAACCCCCGCCGCCTGCGACGGGGTCGAGGAAGGGGCAAATGCGACGTTCACTATGGAACAGCTCGTAGGCAGCGGGGGAAAGAGCGGAAGAAACCGCGAGGAGGAGGAGGTTTCGCGCGCGAGCTTGTGGGACGCTGCTGCGGAGGGGGAAAGGCGGAATGGGAAGAGAAGAAGGGCGAATGAAAACGAACGCGAGCTTGTGGGTTTCGATTACGAGGGGTGGGAAGGGCGCAAGAGTCGAAGGGCGATTCGAACGGCAGCGCGCAAGAGAAGGGAACAGAAAAACGAGACGGAGCAACCTCGAGCAAAATTCGGCAAAGTCCCGATTGCGGCAGTCGAAATTTTTCTAAGTCCCGGGAAGCACGCGTTCCGCAGACGGTACAGTGCAAGTGCAGCCAAGTGTTTGTCGACAATGTAGTGGAAAGTGAATGTGAAGCTGTAGGTGTTGACTGCAGTCCACATGCAAGGTAAGATAAAACAACATGATATTACCCCGTAAGTAATCTAATATTTTGATATGTTTTTTTCCTCTCCGACATGTACACGAGCATTCTGCATCGAACGGTCAACCTAAAGGTCACAGAACACGCCAACGATCGAAGTACGCGTATGGAACACGCGGTTGAACAGGAACGTTCATGATCGCAGCCCGGATCACGCCGCCACAGCGACGCCACCAACCCAGATGCAGACGTAGACGACGCCACCACCACCAACAGCACGAACGGCAGACATCACATCATGATGACGTCACACCATGACGACGTCATCACCAAAGTATTATGGCGTCACGGGGTGGGTTCGAAGTAATTAGCGAAAATAAACGCCACCGCCATTGCGCGATGGCTTACGGACCAATCACTGTTATCACTGTTATCGTCTCACTGTTATCTGGGCTGTTATCTGGGAGTGAGACGATCTTCTCACTATAGAAATGCTGTAGTCTTGCTCTAGTCTCGCTCTAGTCTCCGGAACAACGCGCTTATGGCAAATAACCCACGAGACTAGCTCGAGACTATAGGGGCCCAAGGAACGGAGACTAGAGCGATTCGGAGGCGTGGACTGTGGTTGTCTCGCTCTCTCCTATAGCTCCCTTTCTTTCTTTCCTATACTCTTTCCCTACCCAAAATGAAGTACGCTTTGATTGGTCGGTAAGCCATCGCGCAATGGCGGTGGCGTTTATTTTCGCTAATTATTTCGAACCCACCCCGTGACGCCATAATACTTTGGTGATGACGTCGTCATGGTGTGACGTCATCATGATGCGATGTTCGCCGTTCGTGCTGTTGGTGTTGGTGCCGTCGTCTACGTTGGTTTGGTGGCGTCGCTGTGGTGGCGTCTCTGTGGCGGCGTGATCCGAGCTGCGATCATGAACGTTCCTGTTCAACCGCGTGTTCCATACGCGTTCTTCGATCGATGCTCGGGAACATGTCGGAGAAAAAGATAACAAACAAAAGGTGTTAAATCACTTGCATCTTCACAATGTCATCTTTTCTTACCTTGCATGTAAACTGATGTTGTCACTCACAAAATCACTATCACTTTCCGCAACACTTTCTCTGCTACACATTTGGCTAAGTCTCAGAACGACGCCGACTCTGAAATTTTCTAAGTCCCGGTACGTGCTTCCCGGGACTTAGAAAAATTTCGACTGCCGCGTTCGGGACTTTGCCGAATTTTGCTCGAGGTTGCTCCGTCTCGTTTTGCTGTTCTCTTCTCTTGCGCGCTGCCGTTCGAATCGCCCCTCGACTCTTGCGCCCTTCCCACCCCTCGTAATCGAAACCCTCAAGTTCGCGTTCGTTTTCGTTCGCCCTTCTTCTCTTCCCATTCCGCCCTTCCCCCTCCGCAGCCGCGTCCCACAAGCTCGCGCGCGAAACCTCCTCCTCCTCGCGGTTTCTTCCGCTCTTTCCCCCGCTGCCTACGAGCTGTTCCATAGTGAACGTCGCATTTGCCCCTTCCTCGACCCCGTCGCAGGCGGCGGGGGTTTCGTTTTCAACCTCCTCAGTCTTCCTCTCGCTGCGTCGCAGGCGGAGGGGTCTACAAAATGCACACTGGGTAACGTTCCGCAAGCTGACCGTAAAGGTTTACTCTTCTTGTACGAACGATGAAACAAACGATAGTAAATCAGTCCGATTCTACAAAAGAGTGGTTGTATTTCTCCCCAGACCGGCGGCAATTTCTGCAATCCTTTTACCGCATTTCTCAAAACAAAAACGATGCGTGTCTTGTCACATGATGGAGACGCCAAGTCACCTACTATCTCTAGCCACGTTGGGTTTCTGCCGCTGCCACTAATCGAATATCACATGCAGCCTTTCACGTGCGAGAATGTTACCGATAAAGGTGTGTAGCGGCCCAGCCTGGGATTCCCGTAATTAGGTACCTACTGGCAGCGTCCCCGGCAACCGACATCGTCCTTACCTATTACAACCGATATCTCATACCTATGACAAATATATAGAGATTCAAGGTATCCTTCCTCATGTATCATGTATCCATGTACCTTAAAGGTACACAGCCATCACGTGTAACCTTACAGGTATAGAAAACACAGGTATTCAAATGAAGATGTACGAATGTACGAGAGATTCAAGGTATCCTTCGCCCATGTATCCATGTACCTTATAGGTACGCAGCCATCATGTGTAACCTTACAGCTACAAAAAAAACCTAGGTATTCAAATGAAGATGCATAGTGCATAATCAGGTAGATGGCAGATGTACGAGTGTAACAATAAAAACGCAGTCCAGCTCGTGTCGTAATACATTCTCTCATTGGGAAGACACGGAACCACATTGTTATTAGCTCTTGAGTGAAGTTTTTAGCTGGTGAATCTCGTAACAAATCCGCGCATCTTAGCAGTTTACCGTGTCATAGAAAGTGAAGATATTTGTGTCCGATAATTTCGTACTTTAGTGAAGTTTTGTTAGCATATTTTAAAAGGAGTGAAAATGCAGCAAGCTAACGAGAAACCTCAGACCAGCGGTACTCATAAAAGAAGATATACCGAACAGCGCAACATCCCTATCAACGATAGCAATAGCAATAGAATAAAAGTGGCTTTTTTAGAAGTGTTGGGTGAACATGTGTCGGATCCTGAAGGTGTGTCGGTTTCTGAAGATGTTCCCGTTCCTGCAAATGCGCCGGTTCCTGAAGATGTGCATTCTATTGAACATTTGGAAGAAGAACACGTGCTCTTCGAAAATGAAGAATATTTGGATTCCGATTTCGATGATGGTAACCCAAATTACAGTTTCGATGAGGGAGCTCAAGAATCTTCAGATGAAGATGAAGATGAAGATGACTTAGCTACTTTCCTTCGCAAGTGGGGGGAGGATATATCGCGAGAAAAATTAAAACAGTTGCTCGTGAAACTGTCCTCGGACCATCCGAATCTTCCAAAAGATCCCCGTACATTGTATGCAACACCTCGTGATCCACCAACCATTCGGTCAATAGCAGGTGGTGAATATTGGCATCAAGGACTCGGTAAGTATCTCAACGTGCTATTTGCGTTACGGATTTTCGTTTACTTTTTTCTTTTTTTATTACAGAAACATGTTTACGACATGATTTTGAGGATCTTAAAGAATCTCGTTCGATTTCCCTCAACATTAACATAGATGGGCTTTCCTTATTTAACAATGGGAACCTTCAAGTGTGGCCAATATTGAGTAACGTGCATGAGGAGCCCAATGCTAAACCGTTCATTATTGGGGTATTCCTTGGTACATCAAAGCCTACTAGCGTTGAGGAGTATCTCAGAGAGTTCGTAGACGAAATTAAAATAATATTAACATCGGGCATTGTCATCAACGATAAAACACTATCGGTTAAAATAAGAGTGTTCATCTGTGACACACCAGCCCGGTCGTTTATAAAAGGTGTGTTGTTGATGAGTTGTATTATTCTTTTCTCTTACTAATTAAATGATTTTTTCTTTTTTTCCCGCCAGCATGCATCGCAGCCAACTCTTTTAACGGTTGTATAAAATGTACCGCAGTAGGGGACCGTGCACCACAGTTGAATAGATCGACGTATCCAGTTGAACCGGCAGCACCACGGACAGATTCCAGCTTCAGGAACAAAGAACATCCTGCACACCATCAACAAACATCAAACGGAGAATTTATAAGGACACCTTTGGAGGATCTCGATATCGATATGGTTGAAGACATTACTGTTTGCGACAGTCTTCACTTGTTACACTTAGGTGTAATGAGGACGTTATTAAAATTATACATAGCAGGTCACGCTTTCCAGAATAAGTGGCCTTCGGCCACTCGTAAATTGGTTGAAAATAGATTGAAAAACATCAGATTGCCGTGTGAAATTCATAGACAAATTAGAAGCATTGAATATTTCACCCATTTTAAAGGAACCGAATTAGGTTCATTTTTAAATTACGTGGGAATTGCAGTCTTCAAAAATGTTTTAAATGATAGCCATTATTTGAACTTTATAAAATTATTTTGCGCAGTGACGATATGTTCCCATCGTCGCTACGAATCAAAACTGCCAATAGCCCAAGAACTTTTTCAACAATTTATTAAAAAACACTTTGAAAATTTCAAAAGCATTCCAAGCAATTTCCATTGCTTATCTCATATTGTTGAAAAAGTATTAAGATTTGGACCCTTGTACGGTTTGTCGTCATATCCTTTTGAGAACTTTTTGTTTGAACTGAGAAAAACAGTGCGTAGCGGTAGATTACCATTGCACCAAATCGCATTAAGAGTCCAAGAAAGATCACGTTTCCGTACAAGAGGAATGCACAAGCAGACAACATTTCCAGTTTTGAAGCAGAAGATAGCAGGAACCTCTACTTTCTCGGTAATCACATTGCGTGATGGGTTTACTCTAAAGGCAAATTTTGCTGATCAATGGTTTTTAGTTGATATATCAAATCGTTTCTCAATCACAAAATTTATCGGTGCTTCGGAAAATGGAACCATCACTGGAACCGAATTGAACATGTTTGCTCCTTTTTTCGACGATCCCTTTTGTTCAAGTGATCTTCACGTATATACAACCAGCAATCATAGCAGTTTGAAACCGGAAACTAAACAGTTTGAATCAAAAGACATAGTTTGTAAACTAGTAGCAGTTCCTCTGCAAAACGAAACCATTTTTGTACCGCTACAACACACGTTTTACGATTAAGTAACAATAATAGAATATTTTTGTATACTACGTTCATATAATTATAAACAATAAAACCAAATCAACAAAGTATGTTTGGGCTAGTTTTTCCTTAGATTGGATTATATTTCATATAAATCACATGGTAATAAATTCACATAAATCGTAGTTCAAATACATCACATAGTAAAAAATTCACATAAATAATAGTTCATAAACATCACATGGTAACTAATAATCATAAATAATAAAACGTTCATAAAAGTAACCTAAGTTTGCATCAATCACATTTCATATAAATCACATCACATTGCAAAAACAAGAATTGAAAAGAGGAAGCAAATATTCACATTAACTAGATGTTTTCTTTGTCATTATTGTTTTTTGGAGATCTTTTCTTGGTTGATCTATTTTGTTTTAGACTAGTCACACGTTTCGGCGGATATGCTCGTATCGAGTTCTTCGTATCGAGTTCTTCAAACAAGAACGTAAGAACGCGTGAACTTTCTCTATCGTCATTTCTGAATCGCTTTGCTGCACTGCCTTGAAAAATAAATGTATGGTATTGCGATAGTTTCTTAATTCTATTTTTCTATCTCGCGAAGAAGAAGCACCCGTCCACGAACATGTTGTTAAAAAAATTCTATCAAAAAAGCGATCAATAATCCTAAGCGCAACTGTTCTTCCTTTTTTTACATACGTTTCTACACCGAAGAGCACAGCGAAGTAGTTGAGGGTTTGGTGATGTGTATCGGATTCAGATGCACGTAGATCAAAGAGTTGAAGTTCGGTTAAGTTCGAAATCGGTTTAAACGGCAAACCTCCGCGGCGTTGTGTGTTGTTACTATTGGGTTGGAGAACTGTAGCAGTGCTGTTTTTGCTGGATGAGGACGGCTGGAGTGACGACAGAACTGTAAGTGGAACTATTGCAGGTTGATGTAAGGCAGCATTGGTTTGTTGAAGCGATACCAATTCATTGACTTTAATTGCCGTCTGAAAAACGCATCTTTCAATGCGTTTTTGTCGGTTTTCTGCAGCCATGTCTTCTATTTCTGTTTGCGCTGCCGCATGCTTGGTGGTAACTTGTGTGTCCTTTGCCGAATAGTCGTGGTTTGTAGCTCCTGTTTCCGTTGCAGCTTCCTTTGTTATAACTTGTGTTTGCGTTGCCGCATCCTTCATTGTAAGTTTTGTTGCTTCTCTGCTGTCCATTGCTCTGCGAAACACCAACACCATTTAAACACTAACATTGCACAGCACAGTTCAAGATAACACTGGATTCAAGCACATCTTTATCATATACTTACCTAATGTAGTCAAATGCAGCGAATATTGTAAAGCGATCGCGGTTCTAAAGTCATTTAAAAACGAAAGTACTTGAATCTCATCTCCGTTCCGCGATTCCCGAAACGCAATTGCGCAATACCAAAGCGGGTGCTTCATACAACACAAGCAAAACGCGATCGATGCTCGCAAGCAAAAAAGCATTGGGAATGGGAAAAGAGAAGAGAAGAGTCCCCCATACATCGATAGAAGATCAATACCACCAAGAATGAGCAATGCAGCACGGCCCTTCCTATCGCGGCGACAAGCACGGCAAACTGCGTTACACGCATCTCTTTGTGGGAGGGAACACCGTGGAGCGCGAGTTAATGATCGAACTTATTTGTCTGAAAGAGCGCAAAGTGCAAAACAATTGATGCGGTCTGCATTGCACTCCCAGTTTTGCATACATTTATTAATAGCCATACTCATTGATTTCAAGTTGGTTAAGTTGTGCATCGTGTTATTGTGCGTTTAAAGTGCTCCGCAACAAAGTTCGCTTCCCTTCGCATCGACGAAATACATCCACATCGGCACGTAAGTATAATTCCCCCAATCAATAAAAGCCATGCATTAATCGTTCTCCTTGATATTCCAGCACCACGAACAGACTTGCAACATTGAACACTACTACCACACACATACCCGACTACGAACTTGACCAGGAAACAGCTGGAGTTCCCAGCAGCACCCCAGCACTGAGCGAGAGGGAGAAAGGGAGAACAGAACACAGAGAGAAACAGAGGGGAGTAAGAGAGAGATGGAGATCCTCAATACCTCGGTAGAAGATCAGTACCACCAAGAACGATCGAAGACGAGAGAGGAGAGAGAGCGCGAGAACTGCGCATGTCCAATTTTTTTGCTCTCCAGAAACCGACCAATCCTGAGCAAGCTCTAATTGGAACCCAAGTAACCAAAATTTCCGCTCTTGTGAGAAGTTCCCACATAGCAGTGAGAAAATTTCTCACTATAGAAAAATCGATCCGAGATCCAGCCGCCAACGGAACGATACATACGTTTGGCAAATATTTTGGCGGCCCGATTTCGTCCACTAGGGCCGGAACAAAATCGTCTCGATTTCAACCAATCAAACGTGACCCTTTCTCTCGCTCTCTCCTCTAATCCCCTTTCTTTTTGTCCTATACTCTTTCCCTACCCAAAATGAAGTACGCTTTGATTGGTCCGTAAGCCATCGCGCAATGGCGGTGGCGTTTATTTTTCCTAATTGTTTTGAACCCACCCCGTGACGCCATAAGACTTTGGAGATGACGTCGTCATGGTGTGACGTCATCATGATGTGATGTCTGCCGTTCGTGCTGTTGGTGTTGGTGGCGTCGTCTACGTTGGTTTGGTGGCGTCGCTGTGGTGGCGTCTCTGTGGCGGCGTTATCCGAGCTGCGATCATGAACGTTCCTGTTCAACCGCGTGTTCCATACGCGTTCTTCGATCGATACTCGGGAACATGTCGGAGAAAAAGATAACAAACAAAAGGTGTTAAATCACTTGCATCTTCACAATGTCATCTTTTCTTACCTTGCATGTAAACTGATGCTGTCACTCACAATATCACTATCACTTTCCGCAACACTTTCACTGCTACAAATTTGGCTAAGTCCCAGAACGACGCCGACTCTGAAATATTCTATGTCCCGGTGCGTGCTTCCCGGGACTTAGAAAAATTTCGACTGCCGCGTTCGGGACTTTGCCGAATTTTGCTCGAGGTTGCTCCGTCTCGTTTTTCTGTTCTCTTCTCTTTCGCGCTGCCGTTCGAATCGCCCTTCGACTCTTGCGCCCTTCCCACCCCTCGTAATCGAAACCCACAAGCTCGCGTTCGTTTTCGTTCGCCCTTCTTCTCTTCCCATTCCGCCTTTCCCCCTCCGCAGCAGCGTCCCACAAGCTCGCGCGCGAAACCTCCTCCTCCTCGCGGTTTCTTCCGCTCTTTCCCCCGCTGCCTACGAGCTGTTCCATAGTGAACGTCGCATTTGCCCCTTCCTCGACCCCGTCGCAGGCGGCGGGGGTTTCGTTTTCAACCTCCTCAGCCTTCCTCTCGCTGCGTCGCAGGCAGAGGGGTCTACTCATTGCACACTGGGTGCTATGTGGGATACATTTGGCAAATATTTTGGCGGCCCGATTTCGTCCACTAGGGCCGGAACAAAATCGTCTCGATTTCAACCAATCAAACGTGACCCTTTCTCTCGCTCTCTCCTCTAGTCCCCTTTCTTTCTGTCCTATACTCTCTCCCTACCCAAAATGAAGTACGCTTTGATTGGTCCGTAAGCCATCGCGCAATGGCGGTGGCGTTTATTTTCGCTAATTATTTCGAACCCATCCCGTGACGCCATAAGACTTTGGTGATGACGTCGTCATGGTGTGACGTCATCCTGATGTGATGTTTGCCGTTCGTGCTGTTGGTGGTGGTGGCGTCGTCTACGTCTGCATCTGGCTTGGTGGCGTCGCTGTGGCGGCGTGATCCGGGCTGCGATCATGAACGTTCCTGTTCAACCGCGTGTTCCATACGCGTACCCATATGACCATGAGAAGACTTTTTCTATCACTCTCTATGGAAAAATTTGGTGAGCTCGTTCGCCGCCATACTGAGAAGGAAGGAAAATGAACGACGCTCTTCGATTCCATAGTGAGCAAACTTGGAAGCCCTTAGAGAGCCGCTTTTCACTATGGAAAGAGCTTCTCACAAGAGATCGGAAGCCGTGAGAGCGCGTAATCTCGCTGTACATTGCCTGTGTGCCTACGTGCGAGTGTGTACGCCGGAGAGAGCCCGCCGCGGAGAGCAGCGGCAGACTCTCGCATCTCGCCTGTATGATCGAGCGAGAGAGGGATTAGCGCTTGCTTTTTCTCGCAATGGGATCGCGGTTTCGGAGATCGTTTCAAACCATTTAGTTTTAAACTTTTCTTACTAAATAGAAAAGGAGAATGCATCTCTTTAAGTTATTAACACTTAAGGAATGATTATCTAACAGATAATTGTTTTTTTTTTGGACTGTAAATATGCCGCATCAACCAGCATTAATCGACTCAGAATCGTTATGCAAACTTCCTTTGCCATACATTTATGTAAGAATGGTTGAACTGCCCTTTATATGTAAAGAGTTATAGAACATTTCATTCCTCCATCACATGTTTGCCGCGAGTAGCTTCCCGTGAAGTGGTTTCTAACCCTTTAGCCCACTACTAACGTTCCGCAAGCTGACCGTAAAGGTTTACTCTTCTTGTACGAACGATGAAACAAACGATAGTAAATCAGTCCGATTCTACAAAAGAGTGGCTGTATTTCTCCCCAGACCGGCGGCAATTTCTGCAATCCTTTTACCGCATTTCTCAAAGCAAAAACGGTCCATGTCTAATCGAATGATGTAGACGCCAAGCCACATACCAACATAATATCGCATGCCACCTTTTACGTGCGATAATGTTAACCATAAAGATGTATCGAATGCATCTTTGCCTGTGCGTAATAAAATGTAGTCATCTTACAAATCTTTGCTTCGCGATCGTTGAGGTTGCTTCGCAGATTTAAAGAGGACTACACAAGAGGAAACACTTGAGGACACATGAACGCTACACTCGAAAACGATGTTACAAAGAGAGGTAACGTAATGCAATATTAATAGACTAACGAAAGGTGAATGCAGCTCCATATCATTTGGGAACGGTTCAAGAGATATGCTGCGAGACCATTGCTGCTAGCCTTTGGGATTAGCTCGTGTGTCTCTCCGTGTAAGAGTAGTATTCACTTAGTGTGGGCTAAGGTGTTTAATTTTCTTTCCACATTTACTTTTCATATTTTTTTTTATAAATGCTGATTCTTTCAAGAATATTGTGTGACAGTTTTGAATAAATTGAAGCAAAACTGATAAAGATATTGATTTTTGAAAGACCGCCTTTCAAAACTTTTCTCAAAATGTACCCATCGTATGCTACGAAACTGAATCTGAATCGATCGATTGAAATGATTTGATTTTAAACACTTAATCTGTACATAACCCTGTCTAGTTTTCATAGAGATTGTTGATAATTTTTATTATAAATTAAGTCAAACTTGTTCTTTGAAGGAAAATCGAAAAAGGACCAGTTTTTCAACTTCAAAAATATGCCAAAAATCGGAAAATTGGAAATTCCACAAAAACTCCACGGGGGTAGCTAGATAAACTTATAATCTAACTAAAAAATATTCATTTGTATACTTCCGATGATTCACTGGAAAGATATGATGGGCACCGCAAAAAGTACATTTTTACAGCCCATCGCCTCTCTGGCTTGAATGCCATGAGAGTAGTTTTTAACAAATGTTCCACAAAATACAATCAAAACTTCAAAAATGCACTATTATTAGCCGCGATTTCAGCCCCGCTCTAACGGTTTACAACTCATTTGTAATCAATTAAAACCACATTTACTTCCAAAGGGTCAAGGGAAAGTTGTATTACTTACTATTTTACTTGCAATCATGCCGCCCAGATAACAGCCCACTGAACAATGAGTAGACCCCTCTGCCTGCGACGCAGCGAGAGGAAGGCTGAGGAGGTTGAAAACGAAAACCCCGCCGCCTGCGACGGGATTGAGGAAGGGGCAAATGCGACGTTCACTATGGAACAGCTCGTAGGCAGCGGGGGAAAGAGCGGAAGAAACCGCGAGGAGGAGGAGGTTTCGCGCGCGAGCTTGTGGGACGCGGCTGCGGAGGGGGAAGGGCGGAATGGGAAGAGAAGAAGGGCGAACGAAAACGAACGCGAGCTTGTGGGTTTCGATTACGAGGGGTGGGAAGGGCGCAAGAGTCGAAGGGCGATTCGAACGGCAGCGCGCAAGAGAAGGGAACAGAAAAACGAGACGGAGCAACCTCGAGCAAAATTCGGCAAAGTCCCGATCGCGGCAGTCGAAATTTTTCTAAGTCCCGGGAAGCACGCGTTCCACAGACGGTGCAGTGCAAGTGCAGCCAAGTGTTTGTCGACAATGTAGTGGAAAGTGATTGTGAAGCTGTAGGTGTTGACTGCAGTCCACATGCAAGGTAAGATAAAACAACATTACATTACCCCGGAAGTAATCTAATATTTTGATATGTTTTTTTCCTCTCCGACATGTACACGAGCATTCTGCATCGAACGGTCAACCTAAAGGTCACAGAACACGCCAACGATCGAAGTACGCGTATGGAACACGCGGTTGAACAGGAACGTTCATGATCGCAGCCCGGATCACGCCGCCACAGCGACGCCACCAAGCCAGATGCAGACGGACGAAGACGACGCCACCACCACCAACAGCACGAACGGCAGACATCACATCATGATGACGTCACACCATGACGACGTCATCACCAAAGTATTATGGCGTCACGGGGTGGGTTCGAAATAATTAGCGAAAATAAACGCCACCGCCATTGCGCGATGGCTTACCGACCAATCAAAGCGTACTTCATTTTGGGTAGGGAAAGAGTATAGGAAAGAAAGAAAGGGAGCTATAGGAGAGAGCGAGACAACCACAGTCCACGCCTCCGAATCGCTCTAGTCTCCGTTCCTTGGGCCCCTATAGTCTCGAGCTAGTCTCGTGGGTTATTTGCCATAAGCGCGTTGTTCCGGAGACTAGAGCGAGACTAGAGCAAGACTACAGCATTTCTATAGTGAGAAGATCGTCTCACTGTTATCTGGGAGTGAGACGATCTTCTCACTATAGAAATGCTGTAGTCTTGCTCTAGTCTCGCTCTAGTCTCCGGAACAACGCGCTTATGGCAAATAACCCACGAGACTAGCTCGAGACTATAGGGGCCCAAGGAACGGAGACTAGAGCGATTCGGAGGCGTGGACTGTGGTTGTCTCGCTCTCTCCTATAGCTCCCTTTCTTTCTGTCTTATACTATTTCCCTACCCAAAATGAAGTACGCTTTGATTGGTCCGTAAGCCATCGCGCAATGGCGGTGGCGTTTATTTTTCCTAATTGTTCTGGACCCACCCCGTGACGCCATAAGACTTAGGTGATGACGTCGTCATGGTGTGACGTCATCATGATGTGATGTCTGCCGTTCGTGCTGTTGGTGGTGGTGGCGTCGTCTTCGTCCGTCTGCATCTGGCTTGGTGGCGTCGCTGTGGCGGCGTGATCCGGGCTGCGATCATGAACGTTCCTGTTCAACCGCGTGTTCCATACGCGTACTTCGATCGTTGGCGTGGTTGACCGTTCGATGCAGAATGCTCGTGTACATGTCGGAGAGGAAAAAAACATATCAAAATATTAGATTACTTCCGGGGTGATGTAATGTTGTTTTATCTTACCTTGCATGTGGACTGCAGTCAACACCTACAGCTTCAAAATCACTTTCCACTACATTGTCGACAAACACTTGGCTGCACTTGCACTGCACCGTCTGTGGAACGCGTGCTTCCCGGGACTTAGAAAAATTTCGACTGCCGCGATCGGGACTTTGCCGAATTTTGCTCGAGGTTGCTCCGTCTCGTTTTTCTGTTCCCTTCTCTTGCGCGCTGCCGTTCGAATCGCCCTTCGACTCTTGCGCCCTTCCCACCCCTCGTAATCGAAACCCACAAGCTCGCGTTCGTTTTCGTTCGCCCTTCTTCTCTTCCCATTCCGCCTTTCCCCCTCCGCAGCAGCGTCCCACAAGCTCGCGCGCGAAACCTCCTCCTCCTCGCGGTTTCTTCCGCTCTTTCCCCCGCTGCCTACGAGCTGTTCCATAGTGAACGTCGCATTTGCCCCTTCCTCGACCCCGTCGCAGGCGGCGGGGGTTTCGTTTTCAACCTCCTCAGCCTTCCTCTCGCTGCGTCGCAGGCAGAGGGGTCTACTCATTGTTCAGTGGGTCCCGGGAAACCAAATTGAGTGATTTGAAAAAAAAAAGTTAATACCATCTCGAACTTCACAGAAAAGCTCTGATGTCCGAGTACACGCTATTTTGACAAGGGAGTAAACACTGATGAGAGCTCGAGATAACATTAATTTTTTGAACCCATGAATCTAAACGTAAACGGATGAACCCTGAGAACTTTTAAGGCGTGGCCAAAAATTTTCTTGAAAAACGAAAAAGAAATGGCGACCGCCGCCATTTATGATCGACGATCTTCTGTCCGTCTCATTCCCTCCCCGTTCTAGCTCGCTCTGTCGTCATCGTCGTAGGTCGTGATTTGTCGGTATGTTTGTCTGCGTTGTGTATGAATGTTGATGAATGAATGTGTATGAAGTGGAATGATGTTAAGGAGATGATAGGATTGGGGATGGGAATTTCTAACACGCAACACACTGAACTAACTACTTTGCTGATGATCAATTGTTCATAAACGCTACATCAATTCGTGAAATCGAGACCGTGCGTTGTGACAAAAAGTTCATACATTTTGAATTGTTCACAATGGCACAAACATGCCTTCGAATGATCATCATGATTCACATTGATTTTACTGAAAAACAAACATTATGTTCAACATAAAATTGGTGTCACGCATCATGTGCGTATTGGAAACTGCGCACACGATCATCACGCACAACAGGAACATTGTGCAGATCAATTGCACCATAAAACGGTGGTGACAAATCAACGCACCTTTTGGCCAATCGCTATACGCAATGTGCGTCTGGATGGATGCACTTCGTATGCATCTTTCTTGCGCAGCAAAGATAGAAGAGCTATCGAAGAATTGTCGTTGGTTTTCCCAGGAATATGCGACATTACCTCCCGGCGGTTTGAGCACAAAATTCAGCCATTCTTGAGCATGTTTTCCGCCTATCAAAATGCGGCAACACACGACCAATTCGCGATCGTTTTCTTCTGCTGTTAGCTGCATCGACAACGCCCTTTTCGGTGGCTATCACCAACGCGTAGTAAACACCTTGGTGCACACGCCCCACAAACCATGGAATCCATGTTTTCGTATGCTCACTGTAGGAGTGAACGCGACGTCCGATGAAACCGCGCTATACGAAAGCGCCATTTGCAGATTTGTGTGTGAGCGCGAACGAGATGGCTGATGAGACGGCAATACTTTCGGCTGCGTTCATCGGCGGCATCATGATTCCGCTTGAAACGCGCCGAACTTTGTTCGAATCTGGATGCGACACCGTGATTTGATTTACCTTTTTTGGCACAATTACCGCGATTTCCGACAATAAAAGCGCATCAAATGGTCGTATGATAATGATAGACCTTGTCGCGAATGAATTTGATCTGCTTTTCAGTCAACTTTAGCCGTTTTATCTATTGCACCGCAGCTGTTCGCATTCAATGAAACAGCCGCAAGAACATGCATTTTTCCATGTTTCTATCCTCATTCCTTCGTCAAAAAGGATTGCATGATGTACATGTACAAATCTACAACATTTTTCCTGATTATCCGAGTACATTTACCTGCCACAATTTGGCACAAAACGGCGAGGAACGGAGCTGTTTTTCTTAACATAAAAGAGACGGGAATGATGATCCGTTTCTTCGCACTGTTTGCCACGGCTGTAACGAAGCAGATCATCATCGATGCACCGGCCAGGATATGAAAACGGCGTTAGAAAAGATCCGCCCTAGAAGAGCTAGGCAGTGATGAAAACGCAGCGCGATCTCCGCCCACGACAGCAAGAAAAGACGCGCGCGTTTCTTGCGTGGGCGAGAGTTGGGAAAGGGGCGAAGATGTTCTTCTTCACTACATTTGAAAGGGTTAAGAGTGGCGCGGGAAAATGGCTAAAACCAATGGATGGTTTTGCTTGCTTGTGCAGTTGCCCAATCAGAAGAGAACAACAAAACAGTAGCAGAACAATCGGCAACAGCATCCGGTGCCAAGAACGAAACGGAGAATGCAGAACAAAGGACAACAATCAGCGCAGGATGTACGAACAATGGGGGGGGGGGGGGAGGGGTTTGTAGCGAGGAGAGCGTGTGCACCAAGGTGTTTACTACGCGTTGGTGATAGCCACCGAAAAGGGCGTTGTCGATGCAGCTAACAGCAGAAGAAAACGATCGCGAATCTGTCATGTGTTGCTGCATTTTGATAGACGGAAAACATGCTCAAGAATGGCTGAGTTTTGTGCTCAAAACGGCATCTTTTTATGTTGCATATTCCTGGGAAAACCAAATATAAGTTGTTGCTATATCCTACGTTAGCTCGTCTATCTTTGCTGCGCAAGAAAGATGCATACGAAGTGCATCAATCCAGACGCACATTGCGCATAGCGATTGGCCAAAAGTTGCGTTGATTTGTCATCACCGTTTTATGGTGCAATTGATCTGCACAATGTTCCTGTTGTGCGTGATGATCGTGTGCGCGGTTTCCAATACACACATTCGAAGGCATGTTTGTGACATTGTGAACAATTCAAAATGTATGAACTTTTTGTCACAACGCACGGTCTCGATTTCACGTATTGATGTAGCGTTTATGAACAGGTGATCATCAGCAAAGTAGTTAGTTCAGTGTGTTGCGTGTTAGAAATTCCCATCCCCAATCCTATCATCTCCTTAACATCATTCCACTTCATAGACATTCATTCATCAACATTCATACACAACGCAGATAAACATACCGACAAATCTCGACCACGACCACGACCTACGACGATGACGACAGAGCAAGTTAGAACGGGGAGGGAATGAGACGGACAGAAGATCGTCGATCAGAAATGGCGGCGGTCGCCATTTCTTTTTCGGTTTTCAAGAAAATTTTGGTAACCCGAGAAACCAAATTGAGTGATTTGAAAAAAAAAAAGTTAATACCATTTCGAACTTCACAGAAAAGCTCTGATGTTCGATAACACGCTATTTTGGCAGGTGAATAAACACTGATGAGAGCTCCATATAACACTAACTTTTTGAACCCATGAATATAAACGTAAACGGATGAACCCTGAGAACTTTTAAGGCGTGGCCAAAAATTTTCTTCAAAAACGAAAAAGAAATGGCGATCGCCGCCATTTCGGATCGACGATCTTCTGTCTGTCTCATTCCCTCCCCGTTCTAACTTGCTCTCTCGTCATCGTCGTAGGTCGTGGTCGTGGTCGAGATTTGTCGGTATGTTTGTCTGCGTTGTGTATGAATGTTGATGAATGAATGTCTATGAAGTGGAATGATGTTAAGGAGATGATAGGATTGGGGATGGGAATTTCTAACACGCAACACACTGAACTAACTACTTTGCTGATGATTACTTGTTCATAAACGCTACATCAATACGTGAAATCGAGACCGTGCGTTGTGACAAAAAGTTCATACATTTTGAATTGTTCACAATGTCACAAACATGGCTTCGAATGATCATCATGATTCACATTGATTTTACTGAAAAACAAACATTATGTTCAACAAAAAAATGGTGTCACGCATCATGTGCGTATTGGAAACCGCCCACACGATCATCACGCACAACAGGAACATTGTGCAGATCAATTGCACCATAAAACGGTGGTGACAAATCAACGCAACTTTTGGCCAATCGCTATGCGCAATGTGCGTCTGGATTGATGCACTTCGTATGCATCTTTCTTGCGCAGCAAAGATAGAAGAGCTAACGTAGGATTTGGCAACAACTTATAGTTGGTTTTCCCAGGAATATGCAACATAAAAAGATGCCGTTTTGAGCACAAAACTCAGCCATTATTGAGCATGTTTTCCGTCTATCAAAATGCAGCAACACATGACAGATTCGCGATCGTTTTCTTCTGCTGTTAGCTGCAGCGACAACGCCCTTTTCGGTGGCTATCACCAACGCGTAGTAAACACCTTGGTGCACACGCTCTCCTCGCTACAAACCCCTCCTCCCCCCCATTGTTCGTACATCCTGCGCTGATTGTTGTCCTTTGTTCTGCATTCTCCGTTTCGTTCTTGGCACCGGATGCTGTTGCCGATTGTTCTGCTACTGTTTTGTTGTTCTCTTCTGATTGGGCAACTGCACAAGCAAGCAAAAACATCCATTGGTTTTAGCCATTTTCCCGCGCCACTCTTAACCCTTTCAAATGTAGTGAAGACGAACATCTTCGCCCCTTTCCCAACTCTCGCCCACGCAAGAAACGCGCGCGTCTTTTCTTGCTGTCGTGGGCGGAGATCGCGCTGCGTTTTCATCACTGCCTAGCTCTTCTAGGGCGGATCTTTTCTAACGCCGTTTTCATATCCTGGCCGGTGCATCGATGATGATCTGCTTCGTTACAGCCGTGGCAAACAGTGCGAAGAAACGGATCATCATTCCCGTCTCTTTTATGTTAAGAAAAACAGCTCTGTTCCTCGCCGTTTTGTGCCAAATTGTGGCAGGTAAATGTACTCGGATAATCAGGAAAAATGTTGTAGATTTGTACATGTACATCATGCAATCCTTTTTGACGAAGGAATGGGGCTAGAAACATGGAAAAATGCAAGTTCTTGCGGCTGTTTCATTGAATGCGAACAGCTGCGGTGCAATAGATAAAACGGCTAAAGTTGAGTGAAAAGCAGATCAAATTCATTCGCGACAAGGTCTACCATTATCGTACGACCATTTGATGCGCGTTTATTGTCGGAAATCGCGGTAATTGTGCCAAGAAAGGTAAATCAAATCACGGTGTCGCATCCAGATTCGAACAAAGTTCGGCGCGTTTCAAGCGGAATCATGATGGCGCCGATGAACGCGGCCGAAAGTATTGCCGTCTCATCAGCCATCTCGTTCGCGCTCACACACAAATCTGCAAATGGCGCTTTCGTATAGCGCTGTTTCATCGGACGTCGCGTTCACTCCTACAGTGAGCATACGAAAACATGGATTCCATGGTTTGTGGGGAAAAGACTGAACCCCACAAACCATGGAATCCATGTTTTCGTATGCTCACTGTAGGAGTGAACGCGACGTCTGATGAAACAGCGCTATACGAGCTCTAGATCGAGCAGTTTTGTGTATGAGCGCGAAAGAGACGGCTGATGAGACGGCAATACTTTTGGTCGAGTTCATCACTGCTGGAGTGTTTGCGCTCGAATTCGAGCCGAACTTTGTTCTACTCGATCAAAATTTGAATCGAAACAGAGTTGGCACCGTGATTTGAATTGCCTTTTTTTGCATTATTTCCGCGATTTCCAACAACAAAAATGCATACGATGCACGTCCAATAAATGGTAAACCATTCCACGAACACATTTTACCTATTTGTAGGCTAAAACCTAAGCTAATACCAATAAATCGTGCAGGTGCCATCATACCACGAAATTCCGTATTACCTGTTTAAAACATATTCCTAAAACACCTACCACAACTACTGCGTACTAATTACGGCATACCTGTTGCCTGTGTTAAAAATATGCTGCGTACCTGTTACCTACGACATATACTGCGTACCTGTTACCTGCTACACAATGTTACGTGTCGGGGGAAACCTGGTACCATGTACATACGACAAACTGTTACCTGCTACCTGTGTTAAATACTTAGCATCCATAGCTACATCTTTTTGCCTACATTCTTCATCTACCTTTGGCACCTCCATAGACTATAAATGAAACACTTTTAGAAATATAGAACACTTAACCTTTAACGGTCAACGAACACAGTCGTCTCATTTGTGCGAAAATCATTTGTGAAAAGTAAACTCGTGCAACAAGAAAGTGTTCTTAATCGTGTACATTCAACGGTCAACGAACACAGTCGTCTCATTTGTGCGAAAATCATTTGTGAAAAGTAAACTCGTGCAACAAGAAAGTGTTCTTAATCGTGTACATTCAACGGTCAACGAACACAGTCGTCTCATTTGTGCGAAAATCATTTGTGAAAAGTAAACTCGTGCAATAAGAAAGTGTTCTTAATCGTGTACAATGAGTGGAATTGGGCCGAATAAAAATATAGTTTCGGAGTCAACTCTTCGTCGGAAGGTAGATAGCATGGATGAAAGTGAAATAACCAAAGTTGCTGAAAAACACACCGATGAAGAGTTCTGGCAGTGTGTAGAAGAAAAGCTGGGCGAACCATCGAGACGAAAAACACAGCTTGTCGAGTTAGTCGAAGGTCCATCAGTTGAGCAGGACAATCTATCATTTGAGCAGGACGAAAATGTCGTTGAGAACTCCTGTGACGAAGGATTCGTAATCGAAGAATACATTGTTGATTCGTATTCCGACGAAGAAATGATTGTAGAAGATTCGTCTTCCGATGAAGAAATAATTGACGGAGATAGCAACAACGTTGAATCGTGGGGTACCGATATGGCATCTTTTTTAAAAATATGGAGCTTGAAAAAAAAAGTACCGCACGCTACGTTGACTCCATTACTTAAGGGGATGGCACGATTCTTGCATCAAAACCAACTGCCAAAAGATGCTCGAACGCTGTTACGGACACCACGTGTCCCGGTAATTATAACCCCAATTGAGGGTGGAGAATATTGGCACAGAGGTCTGGAAAAATGTTTGCGTTATTTATTTTCTGATCTGTCGCAAGACAAGACAGTGTCGTTAGACTTCAATGTGGACGGAGTCTCGTTGTTTAATAGGACCAGCAAACAAACGTGGACGATTCTTGGGAAGGTGTTTGAAGAGCCACGAATGGATGTGTTCCTTATCGGATTGTTTTACGGCGATTCGAAACCCAAGCGAATCGAAGAGTTCCTTGGACCGTTCGCTGAAGAATTGAAGGGTCTTATGAATGATCCTATCAAAATAAATGATAAATCTTTGAATGTACAAATCAGGTGTTTCATCTGCGACACACCTGCGAGAGCCTTCATACGTGCTACCATCGGGGCCAATTCGTACCGAGGATGCTTAAAATGCAAAGCAATTGGTGAAAAGGTAGGTGTAAGTGCAAGTGAAAAACAACAGGTTTCCTATCCCTTAAAGAAAGCTGACGATCGCACTGATGAAGAATTTCGTTTGTGGAAACCGTTCGGATGTGCTGAGAGGTTTCCCTTTTTACTTCGATGATGGAGAAGTGGTGTAGATGTTCTCGCTGTAGATGTTTATTGCACGATTTCTGTGTGTATCGCGCGTGCGATAGTAGATACTACTTGTGCCCTGCAGCGCGTGCGCGGGAGCATGTTGCTCGACCGAGCGCTGCCGATGGAAAGGGAAGAGAGCTTGACCGCTCCCTTTGACGTCTATAGGGTTAAGCATGTTACGCACGAACGCTGGAGTTAGGGTGGTTCCCCACAGTACTCCCCTCCTAGTCGGGACCGCGGACGAGGTCCAGACGATACCGGAGTGAGGGCGTAACGGCGATGACGATCGGGTATCGTCGATCCCGGTGGTGCTACTCGTTGCAGCGCTGGGTTCTGGAGGCGCCGGGGTGTGACGGCGTGACCGCTCCAGAAGCGCCGGCTCGATGCGGCGGCTTTGATGAGGGCTGCTCGTTGCAGCGTGGAAACCTGGAGGCGCCAGCGGTGGTGGCGAACTGCTCCAGGGGCGCCAACATGTCGTAGATCCGGAACCTGGTCGATGGAAGTCCTCAGAAGCGCCACTCGTTGCGGCGGTCGATTCGTCCTTCCTTGGTTGAGTGATGAACAAGCTCACCCAGCTAGTGTCGGTGGGTCCTTTCGTGTGGCCCGACCGTAGCTGTAGGTAGCCTCGTTTCGGTCGATGTCGATGAACGGTATGTCTTAGTCGTTGGGAAGTCTGGAGGCGCGGCTAGTTGCTGCGAACTGCTCCAGGGGCGCCAGCGCGTTGCGGCGTCTTTGGTGATGGCTGCTCGTTGCAGCGTTGAAAACTGGAGGCGCAGCTAGTTGCGGCGAACTGCTCCAGAAGCGCCGGCTCGATGCGGCGGCTTTGATGAGGGCTGCTCGTCGCAGCGTGGACACCTGGAGGCGCCAGCGGTGGTGGCGAACTGCTCCAGGGGCGCCAGCGCGTTGCGGCGTCTTTGGTGATGAAGGTCGTGCACTGCTCTAAGGACAGTCTCCCGGTAAGCTCTTGTGATGAAGGGGCGCAATCGGTTGCCGTTGTCGTCACAAACTAAGCTTGCGTTAGAGCCAGGAAGGACTGTGGTGCGAAGATTTAGGCCAGACTTGTCGTTGGCGCGTAGTAGCGACATCGTGTTAAGAAGTTAGCGAACACGGCGCGCGGTTCTCTCGGTGAGAGTGTGAGCAGAATGCTGGCACGCGAGCGTGGCGTTGGCGGCTTCCAGGAAAAAACACGTTGGGTCGTGTCTTACTGGCACGCGAGCGTGGCGTTGGCGGCTTCCAGGAAAAACACTGCACCGTTGCTGACCCAGCTGTTACCGGGAAACCAGCGCGCATGGCTTACCCGTAGCTGTAGGAAGCAAGATGGCGGGCGAGTTCTTCGGCGTGTTTTGGGTTACACTTCCCCATCACGTCGGGGTCACCAATGTGGAAACCGTTCGGATGTGCTGAGAGGTTTCCCTTTTTACTTCGATGATGGAGAAGTGGTGTAGATGTTCTCGCTGTAGATGTTTATTGCACGATTTCTGTGTGTATCGCGCGTGCGATAGTAGATACTACTTGTGCCCTGCAGCGCGTGCGCGGGAGCATGTTGCTCGACCGAGCGCTGCCGATGGAAAGGGAAGAGAGCTTGACCGCTCCCTTTGACGTCTATAGGGTTAAGCATGTTACGCACGAACGCTGGAGTTAGGGTGGTTCCCCACACGTTCAATGAGCTGTGACGGTCACCATCTTGAACAAATAGTGGATGGGAGAACGGAAAAAGTGTTAACTCCGTTGCTTCAGTTAGATATGAACATGATTGAAAATTTTATCGTTGGTGATTCCCTACACTTACTTCATTTGGGGATAATGAGAACATATTTGAAAGATAGAACGAAAGGCTTGCATAACTTCAAAAGATGGAATCCGAAAAATGTAGCAGCAATGGATAATATTATCGAAAGTATCAAACTACCATGCGAATTTAACCGTCGATACCCGAGCCCAATCGATAAGCTTGCGCACTGGAATGGAAGAGAGTTCGCCACCTTTCTTAATTACGTGGGGGTTGCTGTCTTAAAAGAGTTTCTGGATGACAATGAATACAAGCACTTCCTCAATTTCTTTACTGCAGCCACTATTTGGAACAACAATATCTATAAAGAATATCTTGATGAAGCGCAGCAAATGATTGATTAATTTGTGAAAGAGCAGCATAGAATAACTAAGAAAATCGCCAGCAACTTGCATAACACAACCCACGTCACAAAAGAATGCAAGCAATTTGGTCCATTACCGCAAAATTCAACTTATCCGTTTGAAAATTTCCTCCACGAAATAAAAGGGACAGTACGCCATGCCCCACAAACCATGGAATCCATGTTTTCGTATGCTAACTGTAGGAGTGAACGCGATGTCCGATGAAACAGCGCTATACGAAAGCGCCATTTGCAGATTTGTGTGTGAGCGCGAACGAGATGGCTGATGAGACGGCAATACTTTCGGCCGCGTTCATCGGCGCCATCATGATTCCGCTTGAAACGCGCCGAACTTTGTTCGAATCTGGATGCGACACCGTGATTTGATTTACCTTTTTTGGCACAATTACCGCGATTTCCGACAATAAAAGCGCATCAAATGGTCGTACGATAATGGTAGACCTTGTCGCGAAGTAATTTGATCTGCTTTTCAGTCAACTTTAGCCGTTTTATCTATTGCACCGCAGCTGTTCGCATTCAATGAAACAGCCGCAAGAACATGCATTTTTCCATGTTTCTATCCTCATTCCTTCGTCAAAAAGGATTGCATGATGTACATGTACAAATCTACAACATTTTTCCTGATTATCCGAGTACATTTACCTGCCACAATTTGGCACAAAACGGCGAGGAACAGAGCTGTTTTTCTTAACATAAAAGAGACGGGAATGATGATCCGTTTCTTCGCACTGTTTGCCACGGCTGTAACGAAGCAGATCATCATCGATGCACCGGCCAGGATATGAAAACGGCGTTAGAAAAGATCCGCCCTAGAAGAGCTAGGCAGTGATGAAAACGCAGCGCGATCTCCGCCCACGACAGCAAGAAAAGACGCGCGCGTTTCTTGCGTGGGCGAGAGTTGGGAAAGGGGCGAAGATGTCCATCTTCACAACATTTGAAAGGGTTAAGAGTGGAGCGGGAAAATGGCTAAAACCAATGGATGTTTTTGCTTGCTTGTGCAGTTGCCCAATCAGAAGAGAACAACAAAACAGTAGCAGAACAATCGGCAACAGCATCCGGTGCCAAGAACGAAACGGAGAATGCAGAACAAAGGACAACAATCAGCGCAGGATGTACGAACAATGGGGGGAGGAGGGGTTTGTAGCGAGGAGAGCGTGTGCACCAAGGTGTTTACTACGCGTTGGTGATAGCCACCGAAAAGGGCGTTGTCGATGCAGCTAACAGCAGAAGAAAACGATCGCGAATTGGTCGTGTGTTGCCGCATTTTGATAGGCGGAAAACATGCTCAAGAATGGCTGAGTTTTGTGCTCAAAACGGCATCTTTTAATGTTGCATATTCCTGGGACCTACGACGATATGACGACAGAGCGAGCTAGCTAGAACGGGGAGGGAATGAGACAGACAGAAGATCGTCGATCCGAAATGGCGGCGATCGCCATTTCTTTTTCGTTTTTGAAGAAAATTTTTGGCCACGCCTTTTAAAAGCTCTCCAAAAATTCTTGTACAAAGTCGAACTCTCATCACTCCGAAGCCACATGTCAAAGCACTACAAAGTCCAACATCAAAGCTTTTTTCGGCTTTGTACAAGATGTTCGGCTTTGTACTAGATTTTTTTTTTCAAAAGCTCTCAATTTGGTTTGTCGGGTGGCAAAAACCCTCTACAACAGTTCCCGAGAAACCAAATTGAGAGCTTTTGAAAAAAAAATCTAGTACAAAGCCGAACATCTTGTACAAAGCCGAAAAAAGCTCTGATGTTCGACTTTGTAGTGCTTTGACATGTGGCTTCGGAGTGATGAGAGTTCGACTTTGTACAAGAATTTTTGGAGAGCTTTTAAAAGGCGTGGCCAAAAATTTTCTTCAAAAACGAAAAAGAAATGGCGATCGCCGCCATTTCGGATCGACGATCTTCTGTCTGTCTCATTCCCTCCCCGTTCTAGCTAGCTCGCTCTGTCGTCATATCGTCGTAGGTCGTGGTCGAGATTTGTCGGTATGTTTGTCTGCGTTGTGTATGAATGTTGATGAATGAATGTCTATGAAGTGGAATGATGTTAAGGAGATGATAGGATTGGGGATGGGAATTTCTAACACGCAACACACTGAACTAACTACTTTGCTGATGATCACCTGTTCATAAACGCTAGATCAATACGTGAGATCGAGACCGTGCGTTGTGACAAAAAGTTCATACATTTTGAATTGTTCACAATGTCACAAACATGCCTTCGAATGATCATCATGATTCACATTGATTTTACTGAAAAACAAACATTATGTTCAACAAAAAAATGGTGTCACGCATCATGTGCGTATTGGAAACCGCCCACACGTTCATCACGCACAACAGGAACATTGTGCAGATCAATTGCTCCATAAAACGGTGGTGACAAATCAACGCAACTTTTGGCCAATCGCTATGCGCAATGTGCGTCTGGATTGATGCACTTCGTATGCATCTTTCTTGCGCAGCAAAGATAGACGAGCTAACGTACGATATAGCAACAACTTATAGTTGGTTTTCCCAGGAATATGCAACATTAAAAGATGCCGTTTTGAGCACAAAACTCAGCCATTCTTGAGCATGTTTTCCGCCTATCAAAATGCGGCAACACACGACCAATTCGCGATCGTTTTCTTCTGCTGTTAGCTGCATCGACAACGCCCTTTTCGGTGGCTATCACCAACGCGTAGTAAACACCTTGGTGCACACGCTCTCCTCGCTACAAACCCCTCCTCCCCCCATTGTTCCTACATCCTGCGCTGATTGTTGCCCTTGTTCTGCATTCTGCGTTTCGTGCTTGGCACCGGATGCTGTTGCCGATTGTTCTGCTGCTGTTTTGTTGTTCTCTTCTGATTGGACAACTGCACAAGCATGCAAAAACATCCATTGGTTTTAGCCATTTTCCCGCTCCACTCTTAACCCTTTCAAATGTTGTGAAGATGGACATCTTCGCCCCTTTCCCAACTCTCGCCCACGCAAGAAACGCTCGCGTCTTTTCTTGCTGTCGTGGGCGGAGATCGCGCTGCGTTTTCATCACTGCCTAGCTCTTCTAGGGCGGATATTTTCTAACGCCGTTTTCATATCCTGGCCGGTGCATCGATGATGATCTGCTTCGTTACAGCCGTGACAAACAGTGCGAAGAAACGGATCATCATTCCCGTCTCTTTTATGTTAAGAAAAACAGCTCTGTTCCTCGCCCTTTTGTGGCAAATTGTTGCAGGTAAATGTACTCGGATAATCAGGAAAAATGTTGTAGATTTGTACATGTACATCATGCAATCCTTTTTGACGAAGGAATGAGGCTAGAAACATGGAAAAATGCATGTTCTTGCGGCTGTTTCATTAGCCGTGGCCACACGGGGCGAAAATTTGCGCGCAAATTTGCACATTAATGCCAAAATGTTTTCGCTTCGTGTGGCAGGCGTAAAACCCCGAAAATTTATGCCGAAATGTCAAACGTATTGTTTTCATCTGTGTTTTGGCCGCTGAAGTTGATTTCCGAATAAATTTTGCAGTTTTTAACGATTTTGTTGCTGTTGCTGTTATATTTATATTAAAAATGCAAAAACAATACGAAAAGAACCTACATTTTCGTAAATAAAGCGTTCGATAGCGTCAAGGGTTCAGCGAAAAAGTCCGCGGACGTATAAAAGTTTGACAGCGTGTAAGGGTTAAGCGAACCCGTTTTGGCATTAATTTTTTCGTTTGCGCTAGGGTTTTCGCCCCGTGTGGCCACGGCTATTGAATGCGAACAGCTGCGGTGCAATAGATAAAACGGCTAAAGTTGACTGAAAAGCAGATCAAATTAGTTCGCGACAAGGTCTACCATTATCGTACGACCATTTCATGCGCTTTTATTGTCGGAAATCGCGGTAATTCTGCCAAAAAAGGTAAATCAAATCACGGTGTCGCATCCAGATTCGAACAAAGTTCGGCGCGTTTCAAGCGGAATCATGATGGCGCCGATGAACGCGGCCGAAAGTATTGCCGTCTCATCAGCCATCTCGTTCGCGCTCACACACAAATCTGCAAATGGCGCTTTTGTATAGCGCTGTTTCATCGGACGTCGCGCTCACTCCTACAGTGAACATACGAAATCATGAATTCCATAGCCGTGGCCACACGGGGCGAAAATTTGCGCGCAAATTTGCACATTAATGCGAAAATGTTTTCGCTTAGTGTGGCAGGCGTAAAACCCCGAAAATTTATGCCGAAATGTCAAACGTATTGTTTTCATCTGTGTTTTGGCCGCTGAAGTTGATTTCCGAATAAATTTTGCAGTTTTTAACGATTTTGTTGCTGTTGCTGTTATATTTATATTAAAAATGCAAAAACAATACGAAAAGAACCTACATTTTCGTAAATAAAGCGTTCGATAGCGTCAAGGGTTCAGCGAAAAAGTCCGCGGACGTATAAAAGTTTAACAGCGTGTAAGGGTTAAGCGAAACCGTTTTGGCATTAATTTTTTCGTTTGCGCTAGAGTTTTCGCCCCGTGTGGCCACGGCTCATGGTTTGCGGGGTTTCAGTCTTTTACCGAAAACTTTTGGCCACGCCTTTTAAAAGCTTTCCAGAAGTTCATCCGTTTACGTTTATATTCATGGGTCAACTTGTACAAAGCCGAACTCTCATCACTCCGAAGCCACATGTCAAACTAGTACAAAGTCGAACATCAGAGCTTTTTTGTAATGTTAGGCATGGTACAAGATTTTTTTTTTTTCAAAAGCATTCCATTTGGTTACCCGGGTAATTGGTGTAGTGGGGAAAGAAAAACAAAACACCAATATTTTTTGCTGAGTCTGAGTTGTCATATTGATGTAGCAGAAGATTCTTTCCGATAAAAGCACTTGCTCGTTCTCGTATAGCCACGATAGAGGAAATATAATATAATTGGTTATAAATCCGTCAATTTGATACCGATCGGGGGTTGACAACCAAGCGCTATCAGTATGTGAAATACGAAGCAAGTCGGCTAGGATACTTTATTGATAAACGTTCTCTGCTTTTATGTCTGGCCCGACTTTTGATGTCCTTGCTACCAGTAGCTCCAGCTTCCCTGTCGCCCGCAATGCGTTGGTTCGGAAGTCAGCGGTCTTTGGTCGTAAGTGGCTTGGTTGTGATTGTCTTGTCTACAATAGCAGTCGCCCGGCGCCATCACCTGGAAGTTCGGGTAAGTTACTCGAAATAGACTATCGATAGATAGTGTTTTGTTTTCTTCAATCGTCGCCGTATCTATTGCTTCTTTACTCCGCAGAACGATTACCGGCGGTATATCCTACTTAGCACATTTGGATTCTACGCTGGTGGAGTATTAAATGTTCAGGTATCTAATTTCCGCGTTGGTGATGGTATGGAAAACAATTTGGTAAGTTTGGCTAGCTTTTAGTTCTCACGAAATTCTAATAATGTTTGCATTCACTATGCATTTCGCTGTTGTGAAATTTTCGCTCAGTTTGGGCTGTCGCTGGACAAAACCATGTCCGATGCAATGAACCCATACCTTGACGCACATCAAGACAAATGTATCCTTACGGAACCAGTGACTGCACAGAGCAATGGACCAATCGTATTTTTCAAGATGGACCTGAAACAAAATGTGTAAGTGATCGCAGAATGAACCCATCGAATGAAGGCAACAGAATTCGTATCGATTACCTTGATATGTATCATCCTCAGTGTTAATGTGAGTTGCTCAAATGACTGGCAAAACATACACCTTTACAAAGACAGCAGCGGAGTGCCAGCTTTACGATCAAAACGCCAATCTCTTGTATCTATGAGCGATGCAAAGTTTGTCTACATGCAGCGACGGCGACGGCGAAGTCAACCAAACGATAATTTAGACCAAGACATGGTTTCTGGCAAGAGTGCGGCAAAAATTTGCAGTAAACTAACGCTTTCACTCGATGTTAAGGAAGGTGAAGATACGTTTAAGTATTACAGTTTTAAGGTAGGTGTCCATCAACAAGTGACAGTGTGGACCAACGCAGCAAAATGGGTGAGCTATGTTTGTAAAAAAAAAACGCGATCTGTTACTATTTTTAGTTTGCTATTTACGTGGCTACTAAGCAAGAAGAAGGACTGTATAACTTATACTTCCACAGTTGCCCAAACTACGCACCCAGCACACTATATGAATTAAACTTCAACGTAGACATCGAGGAACGTAACAGTGGCAACTACTTATCGGCGGGTGAAATGCCGCTCCCGGCGCTTTATTTTATGATGGCTGTCCTATTCTTCCTGTCCGGTCTATTTTGGGTGTTTATTCTACGTAAAAGTAAACAACCTGTTTTCAAGATACACTACCTCATGGGTGTGTTGGTGTTCCTGAAATCCTTATCACTGCTATTCCACTCTATTAACTATCACTACATTGAGGTACAAGGTGAACACGTAGAAGCTTGGGCAATACTCTTCTACATCACTTATTTGTAAGTAGGCTTTACGAAGCATACATATTCCGTATACCAGTTAAAAACCGTCGTTCAATCGTTTCAGGCTCAAGGGTGCGGTACTGATTATCACTATAGTGCTAATTGGAACTGGCTGGACTTTCATCAAGCACATACTGGCTGATAAGGACAAAAAGCTGTTCATGATCATTATACCACTGCAGGTGCTTGCTAATGTTGCTGAGATTATCATGGCCGAAAGCGATGAGGGTGACAAAGAGTACGGGACATGGAGTGATATTTTTGTCCTGGTTGATCTGTTATGCTGCGGTGCGATCCTTTTCCCAGTCGTGTGGTCCATTCGCCACCTCCAGGAGGCCGCAGGAACCGATGGCAAGGCCGCCATCAATCTTCGAAAATTAAAGCTATTCCGCCAGTTTTATATAATGATTGTTTGTTATATCTATTTCACGCGGATCATCGTTATTCTCTTGAAGGTAAAGGCGCTCATCCATTGAGAATAGTAAAATAACATGATTTCCTCCTCGATAGATCACAGTTGCCTTCCAATATGCTTGGCTGGACGAGATGTTCAAGGAGATGGCCACCTACGTGTTCTTTGTTCTGACGGGTTACAAATTTCGTCCCGTTTCTCAACATCCTTACTTTTCCGTGCACGGTGGCGACGATTTCGATGATGAAGACGATCACGACGACGATGCAGTTGAAATGCAAGTTACCATTAGTTACGGGACTATCTTACCCAAAATATTTATGAATCTTTCATTCTACCTTATACTCATTACAGTCTAACACATTCCGGTTTAAGCGAAGGAATTGGCAAGGTAACAAATCGTTCGCAGCCACTTTCGGTTTCAGTAACGACCGCAACGTTAGTCGATTCTCACGTTGATGCCGAGGAACGCGAAAATTTGATAAGCAAAAGAGAATCATCACACGAGTACGATTAAGATGAGTTTGGTTAAGAGAGAAATTATTACTGTGAATGTCTTGCCCTAGCTAATTTTCCGTTTCGTATTTGTTTTGAGTTTTCAACGACGGAAGTCAGGTCAGTAGTAAAAGTAACGTTCAGGGTAAGACTGAGCCACTGAACAAGGCCAAAAATGAAAGATGCCTGAACCGGATGTTTGAACAAAACTTTAGTTTGGTTATACCGAAATTAGTTTGAATGTTTTGTTTTTCCAGACATCTTCATCTCACCCATCACACTCGCTTTCTTTTTTCAATCTCCGCTCAGCGAATCAGAATTTTCTTTTTTTTGTCTAAACAGAGGGTAGGTCGGCATCGCCAATACATCTGGGGGCCGCACGAGGAATAAGAGTGAATATTAATAATAGGAATGAGACAAGTGGAGTAGAATATTTTATTTTCGGAATTTAAAGGGATAGTGCGTTGGCATTTTCATGTGGCAGGAACAAGGGTGGTTTCAAACGTTAAGAGACAACATGAATGAAAATATGGAGTAGAACAGTGAACCTGAAACGAGAGCACCAAATAGTAAATATGAAACGTGGTCGACAGACCAACGATCATACATTATACCCATCTATTAAACATCTTCTTGGAATAAAAATGTTCGCTGTTAGACAAAAATCTTCGATTAGATAGACGTGTCGCCTTCCAACCCATGTGATGCAAATCGATGAAATATAACAAGCGATACAGTATATCAATAAAAGTTAGATACAATCATCTTCCACAGAACGAACATGCTACTTATTTCAAAATTCATAGTCTATAATAATCAAACGTAGATTGAGAATTTTTACCTTCCACATATATTTATGTATTTATAATACATACTACTGTGTCCAAAAAATAAGATAACATTAGATTTATTTTGAAAATTCCTTAATTTTCTTGCAAATATTTTTTTTGTGAGTAAAGAAATCCCTCCCAGACACAATGCACTTATGCCGACTAATTTTCCAGTTTTCTAAACACGCGAAAATTTCGTCTTTATGAATGGCCTTCAGCACCTTTTCCGCAGCGGCTTGAATCTGCTCTATCGTGCCAAACAGTGTGCCCGGAACGAAATTTTGGGCTTGCCCAATAGCCAGAAGCCAAATGTAACCAAATCAGGCCCATACGGTTTTATTGAAATGTTGGCAAAAAACAAACGAAGTGTGAGATGGTGCATTATCGTGATCGAGCGCTGACGCGCTTGAGATGAAAAACATCTTTCCAAATGTAATTAGCGTATATATTTGATATGCCAATATCATCAGCAAAGTCTCTTGTTGTTAATCGACGGTTTTCCAACACTAAATCTTTGATTTTTTGGGCGAGAGCTGCATCGATTGACGTTGGTGGTCGTCGAGGGTGTTCTTCCTCTTTAAAACGTTCCCGACCCTGCTGGAAGTTTTTACACCACCCGAAAATATTGTTTTTGACATAGTACAGGGTTACTGACATGAAGTGTTACCAAATTCAAACTACTGTATCTCTCAAACCGCTCATGTCAGAAACTCAAAATTGTACTAATGACAGTGCAATGTAGTATTTACAAGTTACTAAAAGCATTTGGGTCTCAGATTTGCGTTAACATTTTTTTTATCGATATGGAGTTAAAACGTAATTCCGTAATTGCTGGAAAATCACAACCAGCTATTGTTCGAGAGCTTAGTCACCTTAAAGTGAAGAAGATGTTCGTTTATCGCACCATAAAACGTTACAATGATACTGGTAGCATTGCAAAACGCTTTGAAAGCGGACCAAGAAAAACCGCAACATCGAAAAAAAATGGGTGAAGTTATGATGGGAATTGAAAGAATTTCACTTCGCAGCGTCACTCAAAAGGATGTAGAGAAGTGAATTTTAGCTCGAATCAATCGAGCAATACTTCAAATTGAGCTTTAAACAAAGGTCTTTCAAATTCTAAACATGGCATGACCTTACACCGTATCAAAAAAAAAGTTTGGTACGATCAAGTAAAGGAGTTTATGCGCTTGCACGAACGTTGAGAATTTTCAAACATTGCGTTCTCTGATGAAAAAAAATTCCCGATTGGCAGTTCACAAACTCTCTAAACGGTCGAATTTACTTGACCGAACATTCAGACGAGAATTTGAGCCTACATACAGGCACTCGTAGCAATTTCCCATAACAAAAACTGGCTTGCGCCGTAGTGACCGCTGATGACGCTCTCAAATTGTTTTCATCGAGCCTGGTGTCAAAGTGAATGCGAAATATTATCGAGAAAATGTTTTGGAAGCTGCTTTAGAGCCGTGGACACGTAAACATTTCGGTCGTAGACCATGGACGTTCCAACAAGACTCAGCACCCTCTTATAAAGCTCATGTGAACCAAGAATGGTTAAAAAATCATGTTCCACATTTCATTTCGTCCACACAACAGATTTCGAATTTGCCATACGCAAATGCGAAGGACTATTTCATCTGGTCCATATTGTAGAGCAAGATGAGGACTATAAAATAAGCCTTTATGGATGCGCTGAAGAAATCGATTGTACGAGAATGGGCCAAAATACTACAAGATTACATTCGTGCAACATGCAACTCGTGTTTGGACTTTTTGAAGGCTGTAGTTAAGATAAACGTGGCCGCATCGGACTAAAGTGAATGGATTCTGAAATTTTGATTATCCTCAAACAATTTTGTCTTTGAAATCACTAAAAAATAACTACATACAAAAAAGTTATGGTGCTTTGAATAGGTAACACTTCATGTCAGTAACCCTGTATCATCACCAAAGGCTTTCTATGCCATTCGCATTGGTGTACCCGCAGCAGAAAAAATATTTTTAATGCATATTCTTTGCTTAAAAACAGTCGACATGACGAAAAACGAAGAATTCACTTTTAGTACTTCACAAAATAATACGTATCTCAAACACTAGTGAATATTTTGACGTGAAACTTGTCATGGTTATCAATAACAGTGCTGAAAACCTATAAAAAATACAAAATTAACGACATCCATTTACGCGGGCAAATTTGAATGCCGTGTCACTTTACTTTTTGGACACAGTAGTACATACAGTGGTGTTCGAATTAATAAGAGCGGGCCTTTAAACGCGAAAAAATCGTGATTACGTGAGTTACATGATTTTTATATTCCAATTTTCGCTACAGTTGGAATCCCTCTTGAAATATCAGAACAGTGAGCTATATTTTGTTCTGTAATGATGAATTATAATATAGAAAAAAATAATTTTCGATATGAGGGGTGTTCGAAATAATAAGAGCAAAACATAAATGTTACAAAAACATGCACAAAAATAAAGGAAAACGATTTATTCCTTCCATAATACTTATTGCAAACATCAGTACTTTGTAGTGCACCCCTTTTTTTTTATTACAGCAGCACATCTACGTGGCATAGAGGCAACCAATGCTCGACATTTTGATTCGGGGATATTTTCCCAGATTTGGCGAACTGTGGTCCACAATTCTTGCGCATTTGATGGTTTGGCATCATAAACGGCTTTTTTAATGTCACACCATAAGTTTTCAATTGGATTGAGGTCGGGAGATTGTGCCGGCCAATCTAAGACATCAATATGTTTCTCGGTAAACCATGCTTTGGCGCGCCTGCTTGTGCGTTTTGGACCGTTTTCCTACTGGAAGATCCATTTAAGCGGCATATCTTCCTCGGCATATGAAAGAAGAACATTTTCCAACATGTTCACATATCCTCGCGAATCCATGATTACTGGGATACGAAATATTGGCCCAGTTTCATAGTAAGAAAAACAACCCCATATCATCAGTTTGCCACCACCATACTTAACGGTTTTTACCGTGTACTGCGGAAGTAATTCGCCCCCTGGGGGGCGGCGTACATGCTGTCTTTACCACTGGAGCCAAACAGTTCGATTTTACTTTCATCTGACCACAAAATATTGCGCCATTTCTCGACCGGCCAATTGTTGTGTGATTTCGCGAAATTCAATCTATTAAGAATGTTCCGCGCTATAAGCAGGAGCACTTTTCTGGGCCTCCGAGCTGGCAGTTTGGCTTCTATCAACCTTTTACGAATGATTGCAGTGCTTATTGACAGGTTCAAATCCTGTTTCAAAACACGTGAGGTCGCAAAAGGATTTTTTTCACAACACGAACCATATGACGGTCGGTATGGGCGGTCGTTGCTCATTTTCTACCACGAGTTTCAGCCTGTGGTAGCCACCGGAGTGCGTTGGTAACCTTTGACGAAGAACACTGCATTATTTCCTGCACCTCGCGATACGTTTTTCCACTTTCAATCAACCGTTTGATGTGCTCTCGTTCCTCAGGCGCGGTATGCTTCGCTCTGCCCATCTTAATTGAAAACTACGGAAAATTCAATGGTCCTATTTATGAAAAAAATCTTTAAACATCATCTACATTTCAATTAGCAACAGAAATATACCGTTGGATGGCTTTTGTGCAACAGAGAGACTGATAAAGTATCTTTTCCGATTTGGGCTCTTATTATTTCGAACAACCAGATTTAGCACTGTTTATCAAACGACTGTCTTGATCGATAAACAAAGGCTGCACTGATAACCATTTGAGCCATTTCTCTTCGTTATTACTAGTACATTAATGAAAAAATCAGAATTGGCCCTAAATCCTTTACAAAAACTAGATATGAGCCGTACAAGTGAAATCAAAGTTTTGCTCTTATTAATTCGAACACCACTGTATCTGTCGTACATATGATAATGTATAATCGTGTATTACGTTCTGCATCTAAATATGGATTATAGTTTTCAGAAGTAACTAAGTTTCAAATCATCCAATTTGCGTTTTACTTTCTTCCCGAGTGTTGTCCTACTCTTGATCTTTGCTCGATTCTCGATTTGTTCAATTTATCAATTCCGTACTACGAGTTTTGATCACGTTTAGAGAAATGTCGTATGCAGGTGAGGCTATACATGCTGTTATACAAATCCGGATACCCTATAATAGCATTAAACAAATGGCAATTTAGCTCTTTGCATACCTACCTCGTTGAGCGGTGCACCAGTAGTCAATACAAAAACTGAACAACTCGCATCAACCAAAACCATAGCACATAGTTTTTTGGCGATGGCATTGTGATTGTCTGCAGGTATTTCTAGTAGCCCGTATATAGTGTGAATCATTAGCTCAACCGCTCTTGATTATTTCTTCCTTACTTGGCTAGTTACTTGTCAGTAAAAAATGTTTTTTTGAGTTTTTGTTTGCCTTTATCCGATAGATACCACAAGCATCAAAATCATGGTAAAAACCCACTATTAGCACCCCCTCTCACGGAGCGCTCAAAAATTCAACCGTGGTGGCAGGGTTGAATCATTAGCTAACGTTAAAGAAACGGGTGATCGGGTAAATGCAACTATTTGTCGCGTTAAGTTGTGATTGGTCTTCTGATTACGCGCTTTACGCTCTATTGTAGGCCCAATACATGCAATGTTAAGTTAAAACTATAGGTAGAATGATTTACAAAACTCAAACAAACAAAGAAATAGGCCCCCCACTGATGATAAGTTACTGAGTGACCAAAAATATCGTTAATTAACACTTTTTTGATAATTAAACCTGCATAAAAATATGTGGAAACGTAACTAAATGCATTAGGGAAGGAGGAAGGGGTGGAAAAGCTACATTTTAATAGTAAAACAGCGATTTTTTTCGGTTGCGTTACCCGATCACCCGTTTCTTTAACGTTAGCTAATGATTCAACCCTGCCACCAAATGGATGAATTTTTGAGTGCTCCGTGAGAGTGGGTGCTAATAGCGGGTTTTTACCATGCGACAGTTGCATTTCCCCAATCGAATGGTTCAAACAATTTAGGACTATCAATAATGGTATTCTCATTCTGCAGAACTTTTGTATTGGCATTTGATCCCAAATATTGCAATCCCGAAGGTGACCTGCTGGTCCTGGTTCTAACATTTAGAGCAGCCGTTCTAGGTCTTCGCTCTCCGCTTCACTCGTTGCAGTCTCGGTATCTGTGTGGTCTTCGTCATCGAGACGGTTACGCCGGCAACATGGTAGTCGCTCGTTGTCCTCATAGTCGCTCCAGTGTTCGAACTCCTCCTTGTGGTGCTCCAATAGCATCAACGTGGGAAACAGACTATCGCAACCGCTACATCTGCACAAAAGGAACAGAACAGATGAATATGATATAACAGATAATCGTAAATCATCATATAGCAGTAAATAGGTTGAAAAAAGACCAACAAAAAATAGGCAGACGTCGTGTAAAGTGTCTTTGGTCCGTAAAACAGCCTGATATTTGGGAAGCAAATGAATTTACAGAGATCCATTTGACAAACCGCTTTGAAGCTTTGCTGTTTGCTTCTTAAACTCTATGAAATCGATCCTTTTTCGTGCTAACCATCATCGATAAGAATGGAACGAAAGTCGAACACAAGCACGTATCATTAATTAATCTTCTTGAATTCTAAGCTCGAAAAAAGTGGTACCAACTTTTTATTTAAAATAGTACAGCTAAGTAGTTGTAAAAACTATTTATAAAACAACCTAATACTAATGCGCATTCAATGAAAAGGAAACTACTTACCCAAAATGGCGTTTCTTCTGCTGATGAGACGCCAGCTGTCGGCGGCAATGGAATGACCGATCACACACGTTACACGTTAGGGATTCTTCTGTGAAGAGGAGCAAACGAAACAAACATCTAGATACTAGAAGAACATTTTTCAAGAAGTTCGGTTATAGGATAGAAGCAAACGAACATTTTAATATAAAAGAAGGCAAACCGTGAGATAATCGTTGGTGTGAGTTTTTTCTGCTTATGTGCCACTGGTAGAGGCTGTTTTAGGATAGCATATTCGCTTATCAATCACGTCCCCAGCCAAGTGGATGATTTACGCTAACGTGTATCTACTACCGACCGTCGTCTATTGATGAGAGTTCCCGGATGCACCTACTCGCACCGATCCATTCCGACAAAAAATGTGATGGAACCGTTCTCAAAAAAGAAACGATCCAGGTTCTTTGGAATCAAAACCGCGCGATTAACCAAGCCGTAGTCAGCGCATATTTCTACCCGCCTTTTTTTAAAAAAAATTTCGAACGGTTGCAATCCGTTCACTATTTCTCATTATATATGAATTAGGTTTAATTCTGATCTGCGATGCACCGTCCGCAGTGGTTCACTATACGGGGTAGGTTCGTTCCGGACCGGATTTTTGCTCGCTATGGCAAAAAACTTTAGCCCACGGAAACTAATTCACTCAAGAAATCTGTCGAGAAAGACGAAGCTGGGACTGTATACAACGTATATAGTACCGGTGCTCGCATACGCCTCTGAGACTTGGACACTGTCCAGAACGGACGAAGCCCTCTTATCCGCGTTCGTGAGGAGAGTTCTCAGAAGGATATTTGGCCCCGTGTGTGAGGAGGGACGATGGAGAAGTCGATACAACGCGGGTTATACGCGTTGTATGACGATCTCACTGTCGCGCAGTGCATGAGACTCGCCCGGCTTCGGTGGGCTGGGCATGTCATGAGAATGGCAGACGACGACCCAGTCCGTAAAGTCTTCTTTGGCCTTCCGGATGGACAGAGAGGGCGTGGTAGGCCCAAATCGAGATGGAGCGACGCTATCGACATTGACGCCAGAATAGCAGGACTACCGACTCGGAGGACGACGGCGTTCCATCGCGAGCGGTGGAGGAATCTTCTGTGGCAGGCTAAGACCGCTCGTCGGTTGTAGCGCCGGATAAGTAAGTAAGTAAGGCAAAAAGGTTTTGTTCCGGACCCGCTCTTTGTCTCAGTCTTTTCGACGAGTAACGCATTCGCTTTGTTTTACTCGCTCTCCTTTGATTGTATGAGGCAACGCCGATCCGAACCGTATGCACCGTTCGCTGCTGCTCATTATGCAACGCTATGGCTCACTATACGAGGAAGATTCGTTTCGGAACGCGATGCACCTTTTGTGTTGTCTCAGTAATGTTGGCTAGCAAAGCCTTCATTTTATCTCACTCACGCTTACCATCAGTTCCGATGGCAGCGTGAGTTAGAAAAAGCGAATGCTTTATTCGCAGACTAGACTGAGACAAAGAGCAGGTCCGGAACTGAACCTTTCTGGTATAATAAGCCAAAGCATGCCGTGGGTCGAACCGCAGCGCGCCGTGCAATATGATGTGTTTCATTATGTTTGAGGGGGATTCCATCATGGCATGTACTCACATACAGGTTCTTTGCACCAAGGTTCGACGATCCGTTCCGAAAGCTAAAGAACCTGGTTCCGATCCGTTCCAATATTTAAAAAAATCCCATCACTAGTCTCCGGCATCCTGCTTATCGCGTCCTCTACCATCCTCGATGCTCAGGTGACAACATTCTCACAATAACTTTCACACCAAGTACACCAGCTGCCAGCTGGAGAAACACCTAACTCTGCTCTGGGCGAATGAGAACCTCAGACAGTGTTTAATCAATCTTAATTATTCGGTAAACTGTAAGTTTAATGGAATTAGGCTTGATTTACACAAGCAGCGAGCGGGGGAGTTTGACGAGCAGCATAGGGGCACCTCAACCCGGTTTGCCGAAGAATACATTTTCACTTTACAGAAAGGCTTGCTGCTGGCTGCCGCTTGTTACTGCGATGTGGTGTGGGTGTACCATCAGCGAAAAGGTATCAAGACCCATTCACACTCTGGCCGGAATTCCTCTGGTTGGGGCTGCGGTCATAAGACTATTAAACTATCTCACATAGGGACGTGTTCGGAGCAGAGCCGAACCGAGCGGAAGTTCGCAGCGTTTTGGTAAAGCCACTGCACAACTTTCCAATCCATGAGCCACTGAGAGGCTTGAAAAGTTATGCTTGTGATATGCTCTGCTCTGGCACGGTGAAGCCGGGGATCAGACGTCGAGAAACACCACTCCACCATTGGCGCCAAGCTCGGCCAGGGTTTAGCCATATTTGGTTAACTAAATCACAGCAGCACCGAGCAAAGCTGCCGAGTATCGGTTATACAAATTTATCAAGCACCTGGCACCTCCATCAAGCATAATTTGTCATCTTCCGGAACCCGAAATATTGTGAGGAGGGGAAATATGCTTCAAATGCGAAGGTAAACGTAAAATAAATAAGCCGTGCTTGTGTCGCCGGTGATGGTCGGTAGTATGTATCGTGTTCATGAAACTCGGTGGCGTTTCACGGTTGGGCACGACCCAATCTGTTTGATGTTCGAACGTTCCAGGGATCGATGAAAACAAATTTATCCGCGACGACCTTAGAAAACCTCTCTGGGGACTTCTGTAGGAAGAAAGGAGTGTGGAATGTGTGGGAGTGGAGTGCGAGGGCGGTGAGTCGAGGCCACAGGGCAGAGCGCAAGAAAGCGAAAGATGTGTACGGTGGTAAATGGAATGTTGACGCAAAAGTCCTCTTGGGGAAGGGATAACAGCAAATGGCGGGTAGAGGGTCACATTCCACGGGCTATAGCATCTCGTTACGCACCGTTTCGTTTCCAGCCAGCCAGCTCGTACACCACAACGCTATTTTCCTTCAACGTCAGGCATCTCGTGGCGGTTCGACGTGTCTCTTATTACTGGTATCGCTAAGAAGGGCTATGGAGGAATCGCAAACGAACCAAGTTGACAAGCGAGCGGAAAATCCCCCTGATACTGGATGGTGCATCGGAGTTCGATTTATAGCATCCAATACATTGGTTCTCGGTTATATGTTCCATCGTCATGACAGAAAAAAAAAAAAATATATATATATATATACAGCACTGGTCGATAAAATAGCAGCGCAAGTGCGATAGGCAAACTTGCGCGTTGTACTCGCTCAAGATTACTTCTAATTAATTTTTATCGCATCTGTTGGGTGCATTAGCGTCTGTGGAATGCGGTTTGGTGTTAATTTTAATTATCGATCGCTTAGGTATCAATATATAAGTATCTATTGCCAAAACCGTCTGGTTCAGGTTGGTCGATTAAATAGCAGCGCTAACAAACTCAACGAGTTCTTATTAACAAAAAAGCCAAATTTGTATTCGAATTTTATTAGATTTCAATTAGAAAACATTGACAAGTGCTCAGTATTTAGTAGCATGACCTTTGTGTTTTATAACGGCTGCACATCTTCGTGGCATCGAATCCATTAGCCGTGGCCACACGGAGCGAAAATTTGCGCGCAAATTTACAAATTAATGCCAAATCGTTTACGCTTCGATATGTTTACGTGGCCGGGTTGAGGAAATTAAAATCGTTTTGTGGAAGAAAAGGATTGAACACACTAGCAATGATCACTATCTATCAATGTAAACCACAAATAGAACATATTGCGAGCCCTTCCGTTTGCAAACAGCTTTTACTCTAGGTTTTACGCTCCACGGACCTATAATCGTTTGACAGCATGTAAACGGCAAGCGTAAATGTTTTGGCATTAATTTTTTCGTTTGCGCTAGAGTTTTCGCCCCGTGTGGCCACGGCTATTAAGTTTTGGCAGCGGCTTGTTGGTATTTGGTACCATGCTGCCTTTACTGCGGCCCAAAACTGCTCAGAATCATTTGGCATTGCTGTATTCACAGCCCTTTTTATGTCCGTCCATAAATGTTCGATCGGATTGAGATCGGGGGATTGTGCGGGCCATTCCATTACGTCAATTTTTCTTTCTTGAAACCAAGCTCTTGCACGTTTGCTGGTGTGCTTGGGGTCATCGTCTTGTAGGAAGACCCATTTTAGCGGCAATTCAGTTTCCGCATATGGTAGCATGATATTTTGTAAGATATCGACATATCCAACAGCATTCATGATGCCTTCGATACGGTGAATGGGACTTACACCGCTCTATGAGAACAGCCCCATACCATAACCTTGGCTCCCCCAAATTTAACTGTGTTTACAGTAAATTTGGGGTTCGTTCCAGAATGGGGGGGACATCTCACAAACTTTCGCTGTCCCCCAGATCCAAACAACTCCACTTTGCTCTCATCAGTCCAAAGAATATTCCTCCATTTGGTAAGTGGCCAATAGACCCGGGACTTGGCAAACATCATTCGATTTTGAATGTGTCCTGGTTTAAGCAAGGGTATTTTCCTCGGCACTCTGGCGTACAAATTTGCTTCCCTCAAACGTTTCCTTATCGTTGATGTGCTGATAGACAAATTTAGTTCTTTTTTCAATGCCAAAAAACTAATTTGTGGCCTTTTCTTCGCCGTTCGGATTATCTCGCGATCAGTTTGTGCGCTTGTTGTGCACTTTTTTCCACGACTTTCGGGTGTGTAATTCCATTTCAGTGCATTTGCTATTTTCTTCGCATAGCAGCACATTATATCCTGCACTTCCCGAAACATCTTTCCTCCCGATATCAATCGTTTTATCGCATTTCGGTCTTCAACCGTTCAATGCTTTGAACGCCCCATTTTACTGAAAATTGAACTTACGTTAGATGTTTCAAACCTAGTGTAAAAACCCGCAAATTCTTCACATTACCCAGTAGTGCAACTGCGATTTCACAAAAAAAACTCGCGTCACTAAAAAAAAGACTTCTTCGTTAGCGCTGCTATTTAATCGACCAACCTGAACCAGACGGTTTTGGCAATAGATACTTATATATTGATACCTAAGCGATCGATAATTAAAATTAACACCAAACCGCATTTCACAGACGCTAATGCACCCAACAGATGTGATAAAAATTAATTAGAAGTAATCGTGAGCGAGTACAACGCGCAAGTTTGTGTATCGCACTTGCGCTGCTATTTTATCGACCAGTATATATATACATATAGTATATATATATACATATCTATATCTATATATATAAAAATGAATGTGTCTGTCCGGATGTCCGGTATAGACTCCGAAACTACTGGACCGATTGACTCCAAATTTGGTATGTGGGGGTTCTTGGGGCCGGTGAGTGCTATAGGCATGGTTAGAAACCCCCCGCTACCTTCCTTGATGCCTATCTCTAACACTTGATTGTTAAAAACATTCATTACTCCGCGAGTTATGAACCGAATACCATTGAAACTTGCACAATTGTTGATGGTCATCTGAGAAACTATGGGACAAAATTTGGTCTACATCGGATGAGGGGAAAGGGGAGCTTCCATACAACCCCAATTCTTAAAATACGTCCTAGGGCAATATGGGTATCGTTTCCTAGGTTTTGATGGTCTCTAAATCGATTGGATTCACTTAATACTCTTTTACTTGCTTCTTTCACCTATCCACCATAACCACCCTCCATTCCGTACATCTTGCAGAGCAGAGTGAGGGATGGGAAGGTTAGATAGTTGCGGTTAGATAGACGATAGAAAAGAACGAGAGAGAGAGAGAGAGAGAGAGAGAGAGAAAGAGAGAGAGAGAGAGAGAGAGAGAGTGAGAGAGAGAGAGAAAGAGAGAGAGAGAGAGAGAAAGAGAGAGAGAGAGGGGGGGAGGGTGCCCGGCTAGGGTGGAATGATAACCATGGGACCTGCAATGCTGCAAAAAGTTACCATTTTTTATTGGTGTGTCTATTGTTGGTTCAAATTTTCTTAACTGTGGGATTTATAGAAGGTACCCCTCCACCGGTGCCATAAATTATCTGATGAACTTGCTGACCGGCAGGAGAGAGCAGAGCGATTGAGGAGTTCTCAACTGGCCCGCGACCAAGGCAGTTGGAGATCTTTTAATCGCTCCGAGAGTCGCTCGAACCTGTACTATACTAAAAGACTATACTAATAAAAGACTATATTAATAAACGATTGGAGGATTTAAAAAACCAACCTCAAGCGCGGGCCAAGTCAATATTTACAACATTAAAAGATCTCCAAATCACTAAAAACTAATTAAGCTTCAAATTAAGTTGTGGAAGCAAAGTGAAGTGAAATTAAGTGAACATTTACTAAGACGTTAAGCTTTTCGGTAAAAGCCTTTTTTAAGACGTTATGTTTTTTCGTAAAAGCAAGCATTAAACGGCAAACAGTTGTGATTAAAGTGGGGACCGCTAAAAGTGGCTTAGCTAAACGAAAACCTCCAGTAACGCGAACACACAAGGACGCCGTATCCCGCATACGGAGTGATAGAGGTGAACGTTCGGCATGAGCGTCGACTGAGCGAAAAAGCGAGCGGACGGAGAATCGCGATGGCGGACTACGCATCGGACACCTCGACGCTAAGCGTCAAGATAAGTGGTGTGCGGTGAAATCAATTAAAGCCGTACTAAGACATTAAGCTTTTCGAAAAAAGCCGTTATGTTTTCATTAAAAGCGCACCTTGTGTTAACTTGCAAAATTAACTAGCGGCAAACCAAGCAGCGATCGGGTTAGCACAGCAAAAGGACGCGGAAGCTCGCACAGAGAGTGATAAGAGGTGCACGCTCGACGAGAGCGTCGCTGCAGTGCAAAGCGAAGCCGAGAGAGAATCGCGATGGCGGACTACGCATCGGTGACGGCTGTAAGGTTTAGGGTCTTCTCCGCAATGGCTTTGTGATCGTACGTGGCCTTGACAAAGCGCAACACATGTCGCGTTGCGCAATAATCGAGCGGATGGCGAAGCAAGGCTCTGAGACCCAACGTACAGAGGCAGCAACCGCTGCACCGATGGCAACCCTGGCCAACTAGGCCTTGAGATGCTGCGTGCAGAAAGCAGCAACCGCTGCAACAACGGCGACCGTGGCCAACTAGGTCCTGGTACGCTGTGTGATTACGGAGGCAGCACCCGCTGCACCGATGGCCACCCTGGCCAACTAGGCGTTGAGATGCTGCGTGGAGAAAGCAGCAACCGCCGCAACAACGGCGACCGTGGCCAACTAGGTCCTGGTACGCTGTGTGATTACGGAGGCAGCACCCGCTGCACCGATGGCCACCCTGGCCAACTAGGCGTTGAGATGCTGCGTGGAGAAAGCAGCAACCGCTGCAACAACGGCGACCGTGGCCAACTAGGTCCTGGTACGCTGTGTGATTACGGAGGCAGCAACCGCTGCACCGATGGCCACCCTGGCCAACTAGGCGTTGAGATGCTGCGTGCAGAAAGCAGCAACCGCTGCAACAACGGCGACCGTGGCCAACTAGGTCCTGGTACGCTGTGTGATGATGGAGGCAGCACCCGCTGCACCGATGGCCACCCTGGCCAACTAGGCGTTGAGATGCTGCGTGCAGAAAGCAGCAACCGCTGCAACAACGGCGACCGTGGCCAACTAGGTCCTGGTACGCTGTGTGATGATGGAGGCAGCACCCGCTGCACCGATGGCCACCCTGGCCAACTAGGCGTTGAGATGCTGCGTGCAGAAAGCAGCAACCGCTGCAACAACGGCGACCGTGGCCAACTAGGTCCTGGTACGCTGTGTGATTACGGAGGCAGCACCCGCTGCACCGATGGCCACCCTGGCCAACTAGGCGTTGAGATGCTGCGTGGAGAAAGCAGCAACCGCTGCAACAACGGCGACCGTGGCCAACTAGGTCCTGGTACGCTGTGTGATTACGGAGGCAGCACCCGCTGCACCGATGGCCACCCTGGCCAACTAGGCGTTGAGATGCTGCGTGGAGAAAGCAGCAACCGCTGCAACAACGGCGACCGTGGCCAACTAGGTCCTGGTACGCTGTGTGATGATGGAGGCAGCACCCGCTGCACCGATGGCCACCCTGGCCAACTAGGCGTTGAGATGCTGCGTGCAGAAAGCAGCAACCGCTGCAACAACGGCGACCGTGGCCAACTAGGTCCTGGTACGCTGTGTGATTACGGAGGCAGCACCCGCTGCACCGATGGCCACCCTGGCCAACTAGGCGTTGAGATGCTGCGTGCAGAAAGCAGCAACCGCTGCAACAACGGCGACCGTGGCCAACTAGGTCCTGGTACGCTGTGTGATGACGGAGGCAGCAACCGCTGCACCGATGGCAACCCCGGCCAACTAGGCGTTGAGATGCTGCGTGCAGAAAGCAGCAACCGCTGCAACAACGGCGACCGTGGCCAACTAGGTCCTGATACGCTGTGTGATGATGGAGGCAGCAACCGCTGCACCGATGGCAACCCCGGCCAACTAGGCCTTGAGATGCTGCGTGCAGTAAGCAGCAACCGCTGCAACAACGACGACCGTGGCCAACTAGGTCCTGGTACGCTGTGTGATTACGGAGGCAGCAACCGCTGCACTGATGGCAACCCCGGCCAACTATGCGTTGAGATGCTGCGTGCAGAAAGCAGCAACCGCTGCAACAACGGCGACCGTGGCCAACTAGGTCCTGGTACGCTGTGTGATTACGGAGGCAGCACCCGCTGCACCGATGGCCACCCTGGCCAACTAGGCGTTGAGATGCTGCGTGCAGAAAGCAGCAACCGCTGCAACAACGGCGACCGTGGCCAACTAGGTCCTGGTACGCTGTGTGATGACGGAGGCAGCAACCGCTGCACCGATGGCAACCCCGGCCAACTAGGCGTTGAGATGCTGCGTGCAGAAAGCAGCAACCGCTGCAACAACGACGACCGTGGCCAACTAGGTCCTGGTACGCTGTGTGATTACGGAGGCAGCAACCGCTGCACCGATGGCCACCCTGGCCAACTAGGCGTTGAGATGCTGCGTGCAGAAAGCAGCAACCGCTGCAACAACGGCGACCGTGGCCAACTAGGTCCTGGTACGCTGTGTGATGATGGAGGCAGCACCCGCTGCACCGATGGCCACCCTGGCCAACTAGGCGTTGAGATGCTGGGTGCAGAAAGCAGCAACCGCTGCAACAACGGCGACCGTGGCCAACTAGGTCCTGGTACGCTGTGTGATGACGGAGGCAGCAACCGCTGCACCGATGGCAACCCCGGCCAACTAGGCCTTGAGATGCTGCGTGCAGAAAGCAGCAACCGCTGCAACAACGACGACCGTGGCCAACTAGGTCCTGGTACGCTGTGTGATTACGGAGGCAGCAACCGCTGCACCGATGGCCACCCTGGCCAACTAGGCGTTGAGATGCTGCGTGCAGAAAGCAGCAACCGCTGCAACAACGGCGACCGTGGCCAACTAGGCCCTGGTACGCTGTGTGATGATGGAGGCAGCACCCGCTGCACCGATGGCCACCCTGGCCAACTAGGCGTTGAGATGCTGCGTGCAGAAAGCAGCAACCGCTGCAACAACGGCGACCGTGGCCAACTAGGTCCTGGTACGCTGTGTGATTACGGAGGCAGCACCCGCTGCACCGATGGCCACCCTGGCCAACTAGGCGTTGAGATGCTGCGTGGAGAAAGCAGCAACCGCCGCAACAACGGCGACCGTGGCCAACTAGGTCCTGGTACGCTGTGTGATGACGGAGGCAGCAACCGCTGCACCGATGGCAACCCCGGCCAACTAGGCCTTGAGATGCTGCGTGCAGTAAGCAGCAACCGCTGCAACAACGGCGACCGTGGCCAACTAGGTCCTGGTACGCTGTGTGATGATGGAGGCAGCACCCGCTGCACCGATGGCCACCCTGGCCAACTAGGCGTTGAGATGCTGCGTGCAGAAAGCAGCAACCGCTGCAACAACGGCGACCGTGGCCAACTAGGTCCTGGTACGCTGTGTGATTACGGAGGCAGCACCCGCTGCACCGATGGCCACCCTGGCCAACTAGGCGTTGAGATGCTGCGTGGAGAAAGCAGCAACCGCCGCAACAACGGCGACCGTGGCCAACTAGGTCCTGGTACGCTGTGTGATGATGGAGGCAGCAACCGCTGCATCGATGGCAACCCTGGCCAATTAGGCGTAGGAATGCTAGGTGAAGAAGACAGAGCAATTACTAGGGCACCGGGAAGAAGTACGGGGGGGAATGTGGGATTTATAGAAGGTACCCCTCCACCGGTGCCATAAATTATCTGATGAACTTGCTGACCGGCAGGAGAGAGCAGAGCGATTGAGGAGTTCTCAACTGGCCCGCGACCAAGGCAGTTGGAGATCTTTTAATCGCTCCGAGAGTCGCTCGAACCTGTACTATACTAAAAGACTATACTAATAAAAGACTATATTAATAAACGATTGGAGGATTTAAAAAACCAACCTCAAGCGCGGGCCAAGTCAATATTTACAACACTTAACAATTTCTTAAGTTTAGTTAAGTCATGAGTTAATTAAGAAGTTGCTTTAATTTTCACAAATCAATTTACATGAACCAATAACAAAAACTTATTCAGTTGTGAAATATTTGAATTGATCAAGAATTATATTAATTTTCGACTATTGATTTACGTGCCTCTTATCATTGACATTTTTCATCGTATCGGATTATGAATGGTAAACGGTCGGAATTGCATGCACAAAAATATAAAGCAGCAATAACCGAACAGTAATAGAAAGCAATACCAACATATCCTATCTATCAAGAACAACTTGCGATTGGAATGATCAGCGAGAATGTCCGAGAGAAAAGAAAGACCCTCGATCTGATCGATCGACGTTTGAGTCTGCCATGTTACATAGTCACATGGATCATCTTAAGCTGAATACCGGAAACATGGATCAAATGTGTCGTATTGTAATGCCATTAAATACATAGCATTTGAACTTAACGAGCTATGTGCAAGCCGAATACTAAAGTCAAACTTTTTTTAAAAATACTTGGGAAAATATAATTTGTTGTTCCAAATGACGTCATTTAGCCCGAAAGGCAAAGCCTTAAAACGCAAACATCATGTTAACTTTCCAGCTCATATTTACAAGCACGTCGCATCTCTATTTCCAACATCACTAACGGGCCTAGCTATTGATTTGGTTCATTGATAAATCGAATACTGCCAAATTATGGAATAGATAAAATTATATCTACTGAAATTTTAAAGTTCATGTTTACGATAAACCCACGACCTATCAAAGACAGTACGAAGTCTATCGGGGCAGCTAGTAGTATATATATACTACTGTGTCCAAAAAGTAAGGTGACATTGGATGTATTTTGTAAGTTCCTTAATTTTTCTTCCAAATCAATTTTTTTGCCATCAATGTAATCCCTCCCAGACACAATGCACTTATGCCGACTAATTTTCCAGTTTTCTAAACACGCGAAAATGTCGTCTTTAGGAATGGCCTTCAGCACCTTTTTCGCAGCGGTTTGAATTTGCTCTATCGTGTCAAAACAGTGTCCCCGGAACGTAATTTTGGGCTTGTCTAATAGCCAGAAGCCATATGAGTGAAAATATTGGCAAGAAAGTCACAGAAAACCAACGAAGTGTTAGATGGTGCATTATCGTGATCCCACACTGACGCGCTTAAGATGAAAAACATCCTTCCAAATGTAATTAGCGGATATGTTTGATATGCAAATATCATCAACAAAGTCTCTTGTTGTTAATCGACGGTTTTCCAACACCAAATCTTTGATTTATTGGACGTGAACTGCATTGATTGTCGTTGGTGGTCGTCTAGAGCGTTCTTCCTCTTCAAAACGTTCCCGACCCTCCTGGAAGTCTTTCCACCAAGTGTAAATAATTTTTATTGACGTAGTTTCGTCACTAAAGACATTCTGTACCATTCGCATTGGTATATTCGCAGCAGAAAAAATATTTTTAATGCAAATTCTTTGCTTAAAAATTTGTGACATGGAGAAAAACGAAGAATGCACTTTTAGTAG